>NC_062196.1:5889909-5902409 GCF_912470025.1 Vespa velutina
CTTTAAAAGGGGTGGACGATGGAAGAGGGAAGGGAGGATGGGGGCAGGGTAGGGCGGGGATAAGTTACGAAGGACGGGCGTGCGTCATAGTCATTTTCCAACGCTAATGACATATTATACGTTACCTCGCGCGAATAATTGTCTCGTAAATTCATCTTTTATCTTTCTTTCTTTCTTTTTTTTTTTCCTCCCTTTCCTTTCTTTATTATCTTTTCCTTTCATCTTTTCTTCTTTTTTCTGCTTTTTCTTTTCTTTTCTTTTCTTTTCTTTTCTTTTTTTTTTTACCCGTTTCACTCTTGATTCTATGTTTACAGACTCGAACGAGAAAATACAAAACAAGATTAAGAGACGACGTGAATAAATTAACGGAGGATAAGGGTGACGAAAAAAAAACAAAAAAAAAAGAAAAAATAAGAGGTGAAACTGACGAGATGATGATGCATTCGAATTAAACGGGAGCGTGAGTTTTTTGATATATTATAATATTATATTATTGATATTTCTTATAATGAATAGCTATATCTTTTGTGATGATATTAGGGTGTGGTTGAAATAAACGATCGAACTTTTATATCATTGTTATTATACTTTTTCTTAAGAATTAATGATAATCGTATTAAGGGTTATTAAAGTTCGGTCAGATATTTCTTCAAAAACATATCCCTGTATTTATAAGATCCTTAAACATTTTTTATAATTACAAAAATCAAATGAATACTCTTCTACGTATTTTTAATACACACAAAAAATATATATATATATATATTTTTTTTTTCTTTTTAATTATTATTTTTGTTGTTCTCTAACAACAACAACAACAACAACAAAAAAATATATATATATATATACACATATAATACCTGTTGAGAATTTTTAACGATCATAAAAATTAAATGAGTATTCATGTATTTTTGATTTGCATATTTAATAATCAGCTTTAATTAATAACCAAAAAAAAAAAACTAAAAAAAGGAAACATATAATCATCACTTTTATATAGTCATACATATTATTTATATATATATATATATATATATTTATATATGGTTACAAAATTATATATAGAAGTATATAAATATATTTTATTTCAAATATGATAACAAGTAATCATTCGTAATGATGAATTATTTCAATTGCTTTTTATTAATTTTTAATTTACAAATGATATTAAGAAACATAATTTCATTTTCTATATCGTTCAAATAAATTATCTTCAAATAATAGTTTTATTTCAAAATTAATCCGTTTGAAATGAAAATAATAAATAATTCGATTAAATCAATCGTCAAACTAAGAATAATATTATTAGATGTATCGAGCTTCAATCCTTCGAAAGATATTCCTTTATTTTAAGATTCAATTGACAATAATCGATGTTCATAGAATCAAAAATAAAAGTGAAACACATTTTATCTCATTTCAATTTCTAAAGTAACGTGATGATTTAGAATTGAGAGAGAGAGAGAGAGAGAGAGAGAGAGAGAGAGAAAGAGAGAGAAAAAAAAGAAGCCAGAAATCATTTATCTCTTCAATTAAATTAACAAGTGATTATATTCAAATAACATGTAAATAAGGCAAATAATAATAATAATATATCGTCTTACTGCGATTATTTTTTAAATATTTTATTCAGATAATGCCCAAGATCCTGTATATATATATATATATATATATATATATATATATATATATCAAAAGCAATAAAGGGCAAAAAATTAAATCCCATTTGAACTGTTAATTAGGTACTAAATTATCCGATGAAACGATGATGCGCTTAAATTCTACCTGCATATGTACACACACGTACATACATACATACATACATGCATATATACGAAAAACAGAGGGGTAAATCGTGGAGACTGTCTTTAAAAAGGCGTGCCCAAATGAACTTGAAAGAGTAAAGCAGGTGCTTGCGTACGTCCATCCATCCATCCATTCGTCCATCCGTCCTTGCGTGCGTGTATACTACGGCAGAAATAGCAACAGCAACAGCAACAGCAACAGCAACAGCAACAGTAACAGTAACAGTAAGACCAGCAATAAGCATCGGGAACAGTACTACTCCGGTGGCAGTACCTGATCTGGTGCGTATCCTCGTCAGGCTGGAACGGCCGGTTGGTTGATCGAGCATCCGATCTGCGATGCTTTTGCCGAAGAAATCGAACTCTTCTTATCCTCACCTCAACTCACCTCACCTCACCTCACCTCACCTTACCTCACCTCATCTTACCTTACCTTACCTTACCTTACCTTACCTTACCTTACCTTACCTTACCTTACCTTACCTTACCTTACCTTACCTTATTTTACCTTACCTTACTTTACTTTACTTTACTTTACCTTACCCTCACCTTACCTCACCTCACCTATCGTCTCATCTCGTCTCGTCTGGTCTCGTCTCGTCTTGTCTCTTTTCTTCTCTTCTTCTTTTCTCTACCATACGTCTGATCATCCTTCGAGGTGACTCCATGTGGACGAGTTTCAAGAAAGGGAGGTACTATGGTGCTGAGTACTGCTGGCTGTTGGCTGGTTGCTGGCTGGTTGCTGGCTGCTGCTGGGAGATTCTGTGTTTCATGGGGACTGAGAATGTCAGGTGCTGAGGAGTAGCTGGGCAGAGGGGGATGAGGGGAGGGGGGGGGCAGGAGGGGGGGAGAGGGATAAGGCCGAAGAGGGAACACCACCAAGGAAGATATCTCGTTTCCTTAGTATGGAAATTAGCGAGGATCGCTTCTTCGAAGACGTTAATTCCATTAACGGATGTTTTCACGGCCGCCGAATCCCGTTTTTACGGTCTTTCGTTAACTCACGTGAAGAAGAAGAAGAAGAAGAAGAAGAAGAAATAGAAGTAGAAGAAGTAGAAGAAGATGACGAAGAAGAAGAAAAAGAAGAAGAAGAAGCCGGTAGTAGTCGCGTTAGTAGCGCAATAACTTAGTTCCTTTCCCGACAGCCTTTATGCATAATCCTGGAGAAGAAGGGGATAACCGGGGTGAGAGGAAGAGGGTGGAGGGGCTGGGGAATTAAAGGGAGTAGGTGAAGGGGAGGAGGAGGGAAAGAGAGAGAGAGAGAGAGAGAGAGGGTAGGAATGGACGAGAAAGCACTCATCACCGGCCCATAATAGAGGTACGCGTTGAGAGTAATTGACGAGCGAGGATCGACATTGTATGTTAAAAGGGGCACCCATGGTCTCTCTCTCTCTCTCTCTCTCTCTCTCTCTCTCTCTCATCGTCGACGTGGAAAGGCGAATTTCTCGCGATTATTAACGGGCTTCGGGGAAGTATTATATATCGAGAGAAAATTGTATCCTCTACTCTTCCTTTCTCTCTCTCTCTCTCTCTCTCTCTCTCTCTCTCTCTCCCCCTCTCCCTCCCTCTCTTTAGTTTCTTTCACGGGTTTTAACGCGTCCGCTCAGTTTCTTTTTTCTTTCCTTTTTTCTTTCTCCGTACCCTTCCCCCCCCCTCCCCTCGTTCTGTTCTTTTTTCCCCCTCCCCCCCTTTTTTTCTCTCTTTGGGGTTCTTTTTCTGTGATCCTTTTTTATTTATTTATTTATTTATTTAATTTTTTCTTTCTTTCTTTCTTTCTTTCTTTCTTTCTTCGTCGTGCTTCGTTTCGTTTTGTTCCGTTTCGGTTGCCTCAGAAGATGACGATGCTCAACTTAGTGTCGACCTTGAGCAAGATTCGCGCACAGTATTATTATTGACGTGTTTATTATATAGCAAAAGTTCGTTCGTCTAATTCTAATTTGTTGTTCACAATGGTCTGTGAGGGTATGGATTGAGAGAGGGTTGAAACGGGAATGGGGATGAGGATAGAAGAAGGGATAGGGGATAAAAGGGATAGAGGAAAAGGGGGGAGACAAGTGTAAAGTGTCCTTATTCATTATCATTTTTGTTCAACGTAGCATAATCATTTTTCGATCCTGTTCCGTTCGCTCATATACTCACGATAAAAAGAACATTCACGTATATCAAGTGAACGAGATTTTCTTCTTTTTTTTTTTTTTCTTTTTTTTTTTTTTGTCTTTTTCCTTTTCTTTTTTTATTTTCCTTCCTTTTCTTTATCTTTTCTTTAACGAAGAACAAATGATAAAGGATCATAATTATATGTATGTAACGTAATTAGTCGAATAGGGACATACATACGTATAGGTTTACATCTGACACACATACACATATATATTATATTATTTTTATTCATTTAAACGTATTAAAGCGTATACATAGCGTAAGGACGATGTTTCTTCTTTCGGAAAAGATTTCGTCGGATGTGCTTATTCGAGCGAAATTTCACTCCGGCGGACATAGCGGATAAACCTCTCCTTCCTCCGTCGTCGTTAAGGCACAGCGAGAGGACGAAAAAACGAAGCATCAGAGAGAGAGAGAGAGAGAGAGAGAGAGAGAGAAAGATAGAGAGAGAGAGAGAGACTTTGAGACACGGAGGTCGATGCACCATACGACGACGGGGAAAAGAATGTCCGAATCGATTCGCGTCTCTCTCTCTCTCTCTCTCTCTCTCTCTCTCTCTCTCTCAGTAAAATATAATACGGTATAACCCACGAAGAAGAAAATATCCTGCTGAGAATTTGAAGGATAAACTTGTGGCGATTAATACGAGACGAAAGAAATTGGTTAAATTCTATTTCGTAGTAGTGGTAGTAATGGTGGTAGTAGTAGTAGTAGTAGTAGTAGTAGTAGTAGTAGTAGTATGGGACTGATCAAACGAGAGAATTAATGGGCTTTACGATAAATCGTAAAATACCAAGTATAACTCCCCCTCCAACCCCATCCTATCCTAACCCTAAGCCCTCTACTACTCAACCCTTCCCACTTGTACTCTCCTCTTCTTGTGCCTCTTTCGAGCGGTCTGTGAAAAAAAGGTACTAAAAAGATTAAGGTTATACAAAAGAAAAGAAGAAAAAAGAAAAGGGAAAAAGAAAAGAAAAAAAAGAAAAAGAAGAGGATAAAGAGTAAGAGGAGAAAGGAGGAAAAAAATATAGCGATACCACTCGACAAGCTATATTATCATCGTCCTGTGTGCATCGCATCACTGGGCAAGTATTTCGTTTAGATTTAGGTCCTACGCCCATATACCATCACCCCCTTTTTTCTCTCCCCCTTTACGCCCCACTACTCTCTTTACTCTCCTTGCCAGTTTCTTTTTCTTCTTCTTCTTCCTCTTCTTCTTCTTCTTCTTCTTCTTCTTCTTCATCATCTTCTTCTACCACTTCTTCTTCTTCTTTCTTTCTTTCTTTCTTTCTTTCTTTCTTTCCTTCCTTTCTTTTTCTTTCTTTTTCTTTCTCTTTGGCTTCTTTTCTCTCCTTACTTTTTTTTTTTCTTTCTTTCTTTCCTTTCCTTTCCTTTCCTTTCCTTCTCATACATGGACACGAGATGGCCAAGCTCTGGAGGAGCCTCGACAAGTAGTAGCCGCGATGGTTTAGGGCGGACCGAAGGTTCGGCCTTCTCGGACATTGGCGCGAACGATCAGAAATATATTTTGTGAGGGGTTATATAAATGAATAGGTTTCACATCTTTTCTTCTTCTTCTACTTTGTCTTCTTTATCTTTCTCTCTCTCTCAATCTTCTAATTATTATATTCCTTTCGATACTACGATACAATTAGCGAAAGTGTTGGGATATATCGATTACGTGGGAGTTTATAATAAACAGTAGGTATTGATTTCGTTCGTTCATGTGTATGTGTATGTGGTTATTTGTGTGTGTGTGTGTGTGTATGTGTCTATCCTCGCAAGGGAGAAGGTGAAGGTGGAAGAGAAGGGTTGGAGGGATAGAAAATACATATCGTGATTTTACGACGTCGGCCAGACTCCATTGTGTCTTTCGAGATAGAAACGGATCTGCATGAGGATCCTTTCTTAAGAGATTGGCCCAACGCGGATCGTACTGCTTGTGCCCTCCTCGTGGCATGATCTCTGACCCTTTCGCGACTCCCAGAGTACATCGTAACGCAGCGGCGCTGCATCTATGTATGTATTCCACGTACGTACGTACGTATGTATGTACGTATTATGTATATATGTATATATGTGTACGTACGTACGTATGTAAGTATTTATGTATGTATGTATGTATGTATTTGTATATGTGTTGCTGCGGTTGCCACGATGACGTTGGAAACTTTCAAATGCTTTCTCGGATATACATAACGCTTACTTTACCTTTCGTAACGTGTCTTCCACGCCAGTGAGGTAAGAATACTTTGCGGAATCCTGTCTGGAAACTTGTAGAGTAAAAATTCTTAGAAACCCGATCGACCTCGATTTGTCGTATAAGAAATATAAGAAAAACAAAACAAAAAAGGAACATGTATTGAGAGATAGAGAAAAAGGGAAAAAGCAAAAGATAGATAGAAAGAGAGCGAGAGAGAGAGAGAGAGAGAGAGAGAGAGAGAGAGAGAGTATTTTGCTTGCAAGGTTGGCAACGTTAAAAAAAAAAAAGATAAAAGGAAAGAAATGAAAGAAATAAAACAAGCAAAAACAAACTAAGATATAAAGAAGAAGAGAGAAAGGGAGAGTGAGTGAATGAGCGAGAGAGAGAGAGAGAGAGAGAGAGAAAATTTTCAGAACGGGAATACGAAAAGCGAAAGGAAAAAATTTAGTATCTTTTACATACAGTACAATATCTCAGCAAAGACTAAAATAAAGAATATCCGTATTCATAGCGTGTGTGTGTGTGTTGTGTATACGCTCACGGATGCATTCGCGCACGTTCACAGTACAGAGAGACAAAGAGAGAGAGAGAGAGAGAGAGAGAGAGAGAGAGAGAGAGAGAGAAGAGAAGAAAAGAGAAGAGAAAAGTATATAAGTAAACTCATCGAGTCCGTCGTATCCTACGCCAATGTAAGGCGCGAAGGGAAGAATACGAAGGCACGAAAAAGAGTTTGCCATCGGGCGAACACTTTCCAGCGCGAGCTCGCTGAGTTCCACGACCGCGTTTCGGGACAACAGCACGCCGGTACCCAACCGTGAGGCCCCCCCGTCCTTGGTCCGTGTCAGTGGCATAGACCATAGAGGGCCCGTTCAAGGTCGAACCGAACGTTCACGAGTACTCGCGAAATCGCCCGAGGATTAGGCCGCTCGGGTATCGTTCGGAATCGCTCGTCTTAACTCGGCATTCTTCGTCGTGTTGCCCGTGCGACGGCACACGTGCAAGAGAGAGAGAAAGAGAGAGAAAGAGCAAGGGAGAGAGAGAAAAAGAAAAAGAGAGAGAAAAAGAAAAAGAGAGAGAAAGATTCTACGCGAACACCGAGACGAGGAGTGGGAATTGATGGGAGGCGATCGAGGGGCCTTACACCGAGTGTCATCCTATACCCGTGGGCCTGCCACGTCGTTTCGCCGCGTCTTAACGCACATTAATACACGTTATGCGTACACCAACACGCTGCGACACCGCTCGCGGTTTTCACCTCCCTTTTCCCATTTTTTTGTCTTGCTTCGTTACGTTTCGTTTCGTTTCGTTTCGTTTCGTTTCGTTTCGTTTCGTTTCGTTTCGTTTCGTTTCGTTTCGTTTCGTTTCGTTTCGTTTCATGTCGTTTCGTTTCGGTTTGTTTCGTTTTGTTTTCTTTTATTTATTTATTTATTTTTTTTTTATTTTTTTTATTATTATTATTATTTTTCTTATCATTCTCTTTTTTATTATTCTTATTTTTTTATTTTTTATTCTTTTTTTTTTTTTTTTTATTTTTTTTATTTTTTTTTTAATTCTTTTTGTTGGGTTTTCTTCTGGTTTCTTTTTTCTTTCTTTCTTTCTTTCTTTCTTTCTTTTTTTTCATTCCTCACTTCTCCCTTTTTCTCTTCTCCTTCTTTCCTCTTTTGCTCATCATCTCCTTATTTTCTCCTTTCCTCTCCTCCTCCTCCTCCCCGTCTCCCTCCTTTTACGTATATTCATCTTTTTCTTATTCTTATTTCTTATTTCTTATTTCTTATTCATATCCTTTGTCAGACCTTTCTCGTAGCTTCTTTGAGGTACGAAATTCTTGTTCGTGCATCAGACCTCCTTCTCCACCTCACCCTTCCCCTCCTCCCTCCCTCTCCACGTCTTCCCAATTCCGAGGTCCACAGTTCAGTGGAGTATTCATCATTGGAATTTTTCCGCTCGTTTGTAGATCTTTTTTCATTTTCTTTCCTTCTTTTTCTTTTTTTTTTTTATTCCCCTTAAAGAGACAAGAGATAGAATCGTTACAACCAATTATCACTCAATCGATTATCACCGCAAACGAATTTATCTTCTCTCTCTCTCTCTCTCTCTCTCCCTCCCTCTCTCTCTCTCTCTCTCTCTCTCTCTAATATAAGAGAAAATATAATAATCGAATAAATATAAATACTCGTTTAATAATTACGATTTTTGATTGAGTTGTATACCGTGCGTTCAGATAATATTTGCGATGTATCAGCCAACCTCGTTTTTTTTTTTTTTTTTTTTTTTTTTTTTTATTAGAGGTGTCCTCAGGCATTCCCCCCTCCCCTTCTCCTTCCTTGCTCCCCCCCGAATGAATTCTATTATCAAATCGATGAAATAGATCGTTCGAAATGGTTTACTACAAGCTGACTGGTTGTCTAGTTGTCTGATTGTCTGGTTGCTTGGGTGCTTGTTGGCTTAGTTGACCGACGGTCACAACGACAATGAGCGACGCTGTCACGTTCTAGCTCGTTCCGTATAACGGTCCACCTATCCAAATAAGCCTTCTTCGAGTCTACTATCGATAGTAGTCTGTCGTCGATAATACACCGATCGCCGAACATGCTTCGTTGGCATCCTTAACTTCGATAGGGCACTTAACTCTCTCGTTATACGTTTCTCTCATATTCGATTCGACTCGTTTGCGTTTGGTTGTCCTTTAAAGGACCCGCCATCCCGATAAGGGACATACAACGTCCGCGTTCTCGACAAGATAATATCTAAATTCCTTAATCGATACTCACCCTCATCCTCTCTCTCTCTCTCTCTCTCTCTTTCACTCGTTCTCGTTCTTTATTATTTTACTTTTACCTCGTTTACGAAATAGAAAGCAATTTCTTGTTTTTCTTTCTCTCTTTCATTTTTATTTTTTTATTTTTTTTTCTTCTTCTTTTTGGTTTCTTCTTCTTCTTCTTCTTCTTCTTCTTCTTCTTCTTCATTCCAAAATCTTTTCTGACTCGTATAATTATAAAGAGCATGAATACGTAAAGAAATATTTTTTTTTCTTTTTATTTTTTTTATTTTTTTTTTTTTCTTTTTTTTTTTCATTCGCGTTATTATAAACGGTAAATTAATGGAAGGTATTTATTATTGATCTTTTGGTAATATGATATAATTGTTAATTGTTCCTCATCGATTAATAAATGTGTCGGTGAAAATGTTTTATCAATTATCTCGATATTTTATTCTTGAATAGATATTATCGATGCTTTCAAATTCGATGATCAATTTTTAAATCAACGTCGCTCACATTATACAATCTACGTATCATTCGAGTGTCGATAAGGAAAAAAAAAAAAAAAACAAATAAATAAATAAATTAAATTAAATGAATTAGTTAATTAATGAATGTACGCGAATGAATGGTTAATTATTATAGTTTATCGATATAAATCAACCAAGTAATAATAATCATTAATCATAATAATAAATCCAACTAATGAATTCTTTTCTGCGGATTATTTTAATTAATAATTTGCTATCGAAAGAATGCATAACAATGTGGCGTTAATCATCGCGAGATAATTTTTTTCTCTTTTTTCCCTTTTTTATTTTAAATTACAATACCACGGTAGAATGTTCACTGTGGTAGAATTAACGGTTTTAAGTATACGACCTTGTCTATTCGATTCATCGTCATTATTATCTCAGACTTTTGTATGCCCTTCCCCTCTTCCACCACCACCACCACCACCACCACCACCATTACCACCACCCCTTCAACAACAACACCATCATCACCATCATCGTTTCCCTCCAATTAACAGAAAATATCTTATTATTCTTTTTATCTTTTAATTTCCCGTTTACATTGTTATTGCAGTAACAATTATACGTTTTGTTAGAAAGCATAATTGAAATGTTACTTTCATTCATCGGATATTATGGCATGTGTGAGATACATACGCATATACCGTAGCCGTAGATGATGAAAGTTACGATATGAGTTATCGAAAAAAAAAAAAAAAAAAAGAACCAATTAGTATAAAACGTTAATTAGAACGAACAATTCTAAATTCCTTCCTTGAATCAGCGATGTAATAATTATTAGAACGATATAACAGATAGGAATGAATCAGTATTATTTTATCGATCATTGTTCGAGCTAAACTTTCTTGTCCTTTCGTAAATTTTTATAAATAAGATAAACGTAATAATAGTAAAAAAAAAAGAAAAAAAAAAAAAAAAATTAAAAAAAGAAAGAAATAAATAAAAAGATAAATAAAAAAAAAAAAAA
This sequence comes from Vespa velutina, assembly GCF_912470025.1. Taxonomy (NCBI): domain Eukaryota; kingdom Metazoa; phylum Arthropoda; class Insecta; order Hymenoptera; family Vespidae; genus Vespa; species Vespa velutina. Next base: position 5,900,342 of record NC_062196.1, read on the forward strand.
AGAAAAAAAAAATAAGAAGAAAAAACGTATGATGTTAAATGCAACGAGGAATAAATTACGAATGTTTTCTTTTCTTTTCTTTTTTTTTTTTTCTTTTTTTCTTTTTCTTTTTTTTTCTTTTTCTCACTTTTCTTTTCTCGATTTGTTTAATGGCGCACTTTAATTTTCATTCGTCTGAGTCGTGAGCATGACTATAATAAGTGAGAAAGAGAAAGAAAAATTAAGTAGAAAACATCAAGTAAGACGTAACGAGGAATAAATCAACGATATTTATCAATAATTTATTTTCATTAGCGAGTTGTAAGTTCGATGAGAAAAATAAGTAGAAAATATCGTGTCAGACCAAACGAAAGGGTAAATTAATATACATATGTGTATATATATATATATATTTACGATTTGACTAAGAATATTTAATTTTTATCCTGACGAAACGTGAGTTCGATTAAAAGGAAAGAAGAAAAAAAAAAAAAAAAAAAAAAAAATAAAAAAGGAAAAAAGAAAAAGGAAAGAGAAAGAGAAAATATAAAAGTAAATAACAAACGTCGATGATAAAACGCAATAACGAAGAATAAATTACGATAATAATTTCGATTTATTTTGACGAATTATATATATTATTATTATTGACGACGATTGTTCATAAATATGACATGAAAAAATAAGTAAGTAAAATCGAATTAAACATGACTGGGAATAAATTATAATATTTTTTTGATTTCTTCCTCTCTCTCTCTCTCTCTCCCTCTCCCTCTCTCTCTCTCTCTCTCTCTCGAATCATTTAGCAAAGCATCATTTTTATTTGACGCCAAATCATAAGTGTGACAATATTTCATTTGACATTTCGATGCTTCGATGACATTCCATTTTTCTCTCCCTCTCTCTCTCTCTCTCTCTCTCTCTCTCTCTCTTTAACTTTCTTCGATAGCGTCAGATAGTCGACATTAATATTAATTAGAAATAACGAATTAATAAGTGTGGGACGGCTCGTGTGAACGTGACCCCGAACCATCTTCGTTCGCCTCCTTGTATAAGCGTCGCGTTCTTACGGTTTAACGTTAGTATACGTATGTATACGTACTTACTTGTTCGAGCGCAGTTCGCGAGAACGCACAAAGAGACGGATAGGCACTTTAGCGAGGGAGGAGGATACCGGTTGGCATTCGAAGTAATCGCGGAATTTTCTCTGAGAGAGAGAGAGAGAGAGAGAGAGAGAGAGAGAGATAGAGAGAGAAAGAGAAAGAGAGAGAGAGAGAGAGAGAGAGTATAGTTGTATGTACGTTTACTCGACGTTTATGGTTGTGCGTGTAGATATACCTAACGTATGTGTAGGTTCAAGTCGAAGGGTGGAAAGGGGACAGCAGAAAGAAGAACCTCTTTAGGGATCGACGCGCTTGGGTAAGTAGCTAACTTCTCTCGGAAATGAGAATGAGCAAAGTAGAGAAAATAGAAATAAATAAAGTGAGAGAGATGGGAATAGAGAGAGAGAGAGAGAGAGAGAGAGAGGGAGAGAGAGGGAGAAGAGATTGATTCTTTTCTACTTGCGATTTATTTATTCACTTATTTTTGCTTTTTTTTTTTGTTTTTTTTTTTTTTTTTTTTCTTGTTTTATTTAATTTTATTTAATTTTATTTTTATTTATTTATTTTTTTTCTTTTCTTTTTTTTTCTTTTTCTTTAATTTTTATTATTATTATTATTATTATTATTATTATTATTATTATTACTATTATTATTATTATTATTATTATTATCAGTAACACGGGGATATCTGATGGATGTACGAGATGAAAAAAAGATGAACGATTTAATATGTTTATATGTTTAATACGTATGACAAAATTTTAAAATAATTATATTTGATTTATATAATTTTTGAGTGCTTGAATATATATATATATATATATATATATATATATAGTAATAAATAAAATCGTTGTATATATTAACGAATAGGACAATACGCACGTACGGTACATACGTATGTTTATAGTTTGTATTATATGTAATAAAAACGTTTATAATAATTTACGTAATAATATTTACATGATATAAATTTTATAATTATA
>NC_062196.1:5907409-5909909 GCF_912470025.1 Vespa velutina
GAGAGAGAGAGAGAGAGAAAATAGATAGAGAAAAGAGAGAGAGAGAGAGAGAGAGAGAGAGAGTAAAAGAGGCGTCTCGTCGTCGCTTTTGCTGCCCGCGAACGAACCACAGGCCATCGTCTACCTCCGGAGGAAACGATTATTCATTTTTACGATTACCCGTCGTACAAGACCAGACAGCATCCGTGAGAATCCCGAAAGAACGCCGGCCAACTCGGCCAATCTCTCTCTCTCTCTCTTTCTCTTTCTCTTTCTCTTTCTCTTTCTCTCTTTCTATCTATCTTTCTATCTATCTGTCTCTCTCTCTCTCTCTCTCTCTCTCTTTCTCTTATCTTTTCGCGCAAGACATTTATTTTCACGGCGATTGTTTCGGCCCTTTTTTATATCTTATCTCGATCCTCTTTCATCTCTTAGGAGTTACGTACGATGGATAGATAAAAGTCTCGATCGAGAGAAGTTTATGGGATCTATCTCTCTCTCTCTCTCTCTCTCTCTCTCTCTCTCTCTCTCTCTCTCTCTATTTATCTATCTATCTATCTCTATCTATCTATTTATCTATATCTCTGTCTATTTTTCGTAAAAATTTCTACTATCACTACTATTTGGAATTTTTGCAAATAGATCGAATGGAAAGTATGGTGTTAGCGAGCCATCAATAGAGCTCGCGATACAACCTCAGAGATATCATATACTCTTTTCTATCGTTTCGTTTCAACTTTCTTCTGCCCTTTATCCCCTCCCTTTTCTCTCTCTCTCTCTCTCTTTCTCTTTCATTTTCTCTTTCATTCTCTCTCTCTCTCTTTTTTATTCGGACCTCGTCTTACGCCCGAGGCCGTACCGGTTCGAGAAGCAGACCGAAACAAAACGTGATGGACCGGTGTGATCGATGAGCCACCCTGAAAGCTTCTTCTCGTTCGTATTGGTACATCGATCGGCATCGATGATCTTTCAAGGATTTTTCTGCATCCTTACGTCACCCGATGTTTATAACGTTTTTAACCGACGAATCGTTTGATCTTTACGGGAAAAAAAAAAGAGAGAGAGAGAGAGAGAGAGAGAGAGAGAGAGAGAGAAAGGGGCGTGGGAGGGGAGGGGTGGGGAGGGGGAGGGTAAAAAACTGAGAGACGTTCAATAGTATTGAGTACAAATATTTGAAGATGAAGTCATAAATTCTTTTTCCTTTTTTTTTCTTTTTCTTTTTCTTCTTCTTGCTCTTTTTTTTTCTTTTTTCTTTTTTTTTTTTTTTCTTTTTCTTTTTTCTATGCCGTATCGATCAAGGTCGATGATATTTTGACGATTATTTCTCGATTATTATTTTATTTCGAATTAATATTTGTAAAACGATTGAGAAATAGATAGATAAATAGAGAGAGAGAGAGAGAGAGAGAGAGAGAGATAGAAAGATAAATCGAGCAAGTAAATCGATAGAATTTAAATGAGGTCTTTCGAAAAAAAAAAGAAGAAGAAGAAGAAGAGGAGGAAAAAAATGGAGACAAAAGAGAAATCTTTATTGAAAATAAAAAATCAAAAGAAGAAAGAAAGAAAGATAGAACTCTTTACACGATATTAATAACAATTAACACAAACTGTGTCAATTGTCTAATATACAAGATATTTAATATCTTAACGATCGATCGATCGATCCTTGAGCCTGAAAGGAAAAGAAAATAGAGAGAAAAAGAAACGAAGAGAGGAAATATAGAAAAAAAAAAAAAAAAAAGAAAAAAAAAAGGAAAAAAAAGAGAAAGAAAGAAGAAGGAGAGGAAAAAAGAAGAAGAAAAGAAGGGGAAGAAAAACAAAAGGAAAGAAAGAACAAACAAAAAAAAGAAAAAAAAGAAAAACCAAAAGAAAAAAAGAAAGAAACCCAAAAAAAAAAAAGAGGAGAGAGGAATAATGTTTAATATATAAAATATGAAATTTAATCGATAGAAAATCTTTCTTAAGAGAGGATATAGAAGATGACGACCAGAAGCTTCCCTCGGTACGTTTCCACCATGAACGTCCAGCATTTCATATCGTCGAAGGTTCGTTCGTTCGTTCGTTCGTTCGTTCGTTCGTTCGTTCGTTCGTACTCGTTTCTACTCCACCTCCTCGTCCATCTCCTCTCGCGGTCTCTTCGCCTCGCTTTGGACGAGAGAGAAAGAGATAGATAGATAGAGAAAGAAAGAAAGAGAAAGAGATAGAGTTAGAGAGAGAGAGAGAGAGAGAGAGAGAGAGAGAGAGAGAAGGGTAGAAAGAGAAAGAGAGAAAGAAAAGGAAAGAGAGAAAGAGAAAGAGTGAGAGAGAGAGAGAGAGAGAGAGAAAGAGAGAGTAAAGCTGCAATGTAGCGCGGCAACAACGGGCCGTAACTAAATCCGCACGGCGAGTTTCAACCGTGGAAGACCTTGGCGCTCTTCCCCGTCGGACACACGTTCGTTCCTGAAGTGGTTCCCCACGTGCAGGCCCGTGGATAATCGATTCGATCGTAAAATACGCTCCTTAGGTTCCTCCTCTTCTCTCG
>NC_062196.1:5914909-5919909 GCF_912470025.1 Vespa velutina
AAAATGTTCTATCTTTATGTCAAGTTTTTATATAAATTAATATCATATATATATATATATATTTGATTATCTTCTATATCATCTAACGTTTAAAAAAAAAAAAAAAAAAAAAAAAAGTCCTCAATATAAAATCACTCCTTCTGCATCAATATCATTGTTATCGTTGTTATATAAAACATTAAAAGTTTTCCTTATATTTCTATCATACATTAGAATAATTTAATATTTTCATAAAGAAAAATATCCCATATAAAATCTCTCTATTCTTATCAGGTTCATTATTATCATCTTTATATATCACATTTATTTAATATATTTATTCGTTTGTCATGATTATTTATTAGGTTCGTTTAATATTTTTTTATTAAAAAAATTTTCCAACGAAACATGTGATAATTGTATTGATTAAATAAATCAATAATAATCACTATATATGAATATTTTCATAGAAATTAATATCATTGTTCATTTTAATTTGTCCATTATCCATACTATACGATATTTCAATTATGAACACTGTTCATTCAATTTTTGAAATACTGTGAATAGAAGTGTTTTTTTTTTCTTTTTTTTTTTAAATATTTATTTATAACATTAATCATACCGTACTATATTATATTATATCATTACATTAGAATTATATCACGTATGATATTACGATCGTACTAACTTCATTAGAATCGTATCTTTCTAATGAATTATACCACATATGTATATACGTATATACATACATTACGATCGTACTAATTTCATTAGAAACGTGACAGGATCTAATCGAATTTTGTCGAATTAAATCTACATACATACATATATACATACATATATACATATATACATACGTTTATCGCGCTCGCGTTTATGTAAAATTGATATTAAAGAAAAAAAATCACAAATATTTTATATTAATTTTGCATAATGAAATAACATTGGGAGGGAAAATATATATATATATACACACACACACACACACACACATATATATATATATAACAGAAAAAAAAAACCAAAACAAAAAGAGAAAGAATCGTTAAAGACAAGAACTTGGAAGTTAGTATTTCGCAACAATTGCGTTACCTCGAAGCTTCGCGTCCTTGAGGAATAAAAACTAAGGAGAAGAGAAACGAGAAGGAAGAAGAAAAATTGATGGAATTTAAACGCGTTTACTTTCGATCATCGAACCGAAACATAGACTCCAAGAGAAAGAGAGAGACAACGATGACGACGACGACGACGACGACGACGACGACGATAACGACGACGAGGACGACGACGACGATTGTACTCTCTCTCTCTCTCTCTCTTTCTCTTTCTCTTTCTCTCTGTCTTTCTCCTTCATACTCATCGTAGTCCTCGTTGCGCCGTTTAAACGTCAATCCAAGAGGAACGAGCCAAGTCTTTCTTGTTTCTCGCAAAGTGCTCGTCAACGAGAGAGCGAGCCGATAAGAAAATTCCAATTTTCGCTCTTGCGGAAAAGATCGTACCTTTGATTTAAAGCCTTCGGAACTTTGTCGAAGCGTGAGAGAGAGAGAGAGAGAGAGAGAGAGAGAGAGGGAGGGAAAGAGATGATCTCTCTCAAAAGTACAACTCTGCGAACGTAGTACATACAGTTGTATACAACGGTGACGGGTGATCTTCTTTTTTTCTCTCTCTCTTTCTCTTTCTCTTTCTCTCTCTCTCTCTCTCTCTCTCTCTCTTCTTCTCTTTTTATCCTCCCCGCGAATCCAACCGCAAAGTCCAACAGTTGTGTACAGCGAGAGAGAGGCTGTGGCTTTGTTATGAAATAGACTTTGAAAGCGAAATCTTTCGTCTCTTTTACTCTCTCTCTCTCTTCTTCTTCTATTTCTCTTTCTCTTTCTCCTTCTCATTCGTAGACTCTTCCTTACTTATGTATCTTACAATTAGTTCTTTTTCTTTTTCCTCTCCTTTCTTCTTTTTTCTTCTTCTTTTGCCTCTTCTTTCTTCTTTCTTCTTTCTTCTTCTTCTTCTTCTTCTTCTTCTTCTTCTTCTTCTTCTTCTTCTTGTTCTTCTTCTTCTTCTTCTTCTTCTTTCACTAACAATTTAATGTCGACTGTCACTCGACGGACACTCGTCAACTATAATCAAGCGATATATATAGTTCAGAATTTTTATTCCTTCAATATGTTTATATTTATATATTGTATTATATATAAAGGTGGACCGGAAAGTAATGTCGTTTCTGCGCATGTCGATATTTGATTTTGATTAAAAATAAAAACTTGTTAAAAATTTATTTAATTTAATTTAATTTTTTTAATTTTTTTAATTTTTTTAAAAGTTTGAATTTAATTTAAGAAAGCGACATTACTTTCCGATCCACCTAATATTTATAAAGATTAGAATTTACATAGTCTGAATTATATATATATATATATATATATATATATATATATGTATATATTATTGATTATTTAAGATTATTTAGAATTTTTATTATTTTCAGTTTCGATCTTTTAATTTATAAATCGATCGAAATCTTCCTGCGTGTTTGTATGTTTGTATTTATAAAGGGGGTAGGGGAAGGGGGGAGGGGGGGGGGAAGAAAAAGGGAGAAAGAAAAACAGAAAGAAAAGAAGAAAAAAAAAGAAAGGGGGAAGGAATGAAAACACAAAACAAACAAACAAACAAACAAAGATAAGAAGAGGAAAAAGAAAAAGGAACAAAAAAGGAAGAAAAAGAAAAGGAAAGAAAAAGAGAGATTTCATTTTCCCCAAGTAATCTCGTTATTTCATACTTTATAGATGTATCGTGTTATGCAAATTATAATGCTAATTTTCTTTCTTTTTTTCTTTTTTTTTTTTTTTTTCGTCTATAATAAACTCTTAATCACTTTTAATATTCTTATCCTAGCGTGTAAACACGTTTTGAGAATTTTTTTAGAGATAAAGATAGTGGGGCAGGGCGAGGCAGGGCAGGGTAGGGCAGGGCAGGGCAGGGCAGGGCAGGACAGGACAGGGGGGAAGGGAGGGGGGAGGGGAAAGAAATGAAAGAAAGAAAATCTTTCTCAACGATCTCAAATCGTGTTTGATCTTTGTTCGATGTAATATTTGTTTTAATTTTTTTTTCTTTTTCTTTTTTTTTTTTTTTTTTTCCTTTTTTTTTTTTTTTTGACTATAACGAGATATACCTTTGAATGTATCATTGAAAATTAGATAGAATTCGATTTCGTACAAGAAAATCGAATTAAAGGTTCTCTCTTTCTCTTTCTCTCTCTCTCTCTCTCTCTCTCTCATACACACACATATATATATATATATATATATGTACGTATATACACGCACATAAACTTTATCTCTATCTCTATCACGGATTTGTTCTTCGTCGTTGCATCCTATCTCGCATGGATGCGTTATATAATGATTTAGCTATGATATAAGACCGGTGATACAACTGGAACACCTGCTGCTCTTCTACTCTCTCTCTCTCTCTCTCTCTCTCTCTCTCTCTCTCTCTCTTTTTCTCTCTCTTTCTCTCTTTCTCTTTCTATCTCTTTCCCTCTCGTACTACTCGAGAAACATGATCGAGATACTTAGACGAAGACGAGAATGTCGAGGAGCAAACCGAAAGCTGTGATCTTATATTTTTTGTTTCTTTTACTTTATTTCGTCTTCTTTTTGTTTTTGTTTTCGTCCTTTTTTTTTTTTTTTTTTTTTTTTCTTTAACTTTTCTCTTTTTCCTTTTTTTCAATTCAGAAACTCTCACCTATCGTGCTGACGATGATAGTTCGGCCATCTTCTTTACTACTATCATACGTCATAAGACGTTCCATCGTCCTTCCCATATAACATAATATCACACGTAGATCAAGTTCAGATAGAAATCGACGAGTAAAAAGATTGAAGTAAAATTCTCTCTTCTTTTCTCTTTTATGTTCTTCTTCTTTTTCTTTTTTTTTTCTTAACTTTTCTTTTCTTTTTTCTTTTTTTTTTTTTTTTTTTTTTTTTTTTTTTTTTTTCTTTTTCGTTGTTAGTAGAAAATATTTATCACGCGACGATGTAATATATTTATCGTATATAAGTCTATGCGTGTGTGTGTGTGTATGTGTGTGTGTGTGTGTGCGTGCGTGTGTATGTATACACTATACATATAATTAAATATATCAAACACTTTACAATAATTCTACTTTAATAATAAAAAAAAAGGAAATAAATAAATAAATAAATAAATAAACAAACATAAAAATTAAGAAACAAAAGCTCATAATAAAATTATTATCAGTTACTATTATAATATGTTCGAACGATAATATCGATATTATTGATACATTAAATTATAACGAACACGAAATAAGATATAATCCATATATATTATTTATTACGATTCGTTCCTTGATTTAATACATACATACATACATACATACATACATATATATATATATATATATATTATTATGAATATCGTTTGTACGATAAAACAAACATCAAAGAAATTAAGAAATATTCGGTATATATTTGAAAATACTCAATATCCTAACTTTGCCTAAATAATTATCAAAAATGTTTGAACGTAGTTATGTGACCAAAAAAAAAAAAAAAAAAGAAAAAAGAACACAAAGAAGAAGAAAAAACATGATAGATAAGTATACATAAGATTTAAATAAATCTTCAAAGATTTAACACAAACGTTTACAATTCTCTATGGGAATTAACGAACTAGTAAAATAGAAAAAGATAGTCAGATACAGAGAAAGAGAGAAAGAAAGAGAGAGAGAGAGAGAGAGAGAGAAAGAGGTTACACAATTGGAAAGGCTGCTTGAAGGTTGTCTCTATATATATATATATATATGTGTGTATGTGTGTGTTCATGTTTGTGTATGTTGGTAGGAGCATAGAACGATGAGTCTGCGGTCAATCTTGAGGCATCGCGACGACTCTCGTTTGCTGTCGTTCGTTGGTGCTGCCTACTGTCTCTCTCTCTCTCTCTCTCTCTCTCTCTCTCTCTCTCTCTCTCTCTCTCTCTCTCTCTCTCTTCTATCTCCACAA
>NC_062196.1:5924909-5927409 GCF_912470025.1 Vespa velutina
ACGGTTCTCTCTCTCTCTCTCTCTCTCTCTCTCTCTCTTACTCTCTCTTACTCTCTCTATATCGGCATTTCTTTTTTTTTTTTTTCTTTTTTTTTCTTTTTTATTATACGAAATAAGTAGTCCGAAGAATTACGTTGAGAACGAAGAGAGGTTGTTGGAGAGACGGGGTGAGAGAACAGGGGAGGAGGAGATAGAGAAGGAGGGACATAGTTATGCGTGTCGAAGATAATGTTGACACGCGTTATCGATTAGAATACATTCGATTAATACGACTAACAAGGACAATCCTTGTTCCTGGTTGTGTCGAAATTGGAATGAAGAAAACAAAAGAAGTGGGAGGGGAGGGGGATGGGTGTGTGGTAGTTAAGGGAAGGGCAGGATGAGTGGGGGGGGTATTTGATTCTCGTCGTCTCTTTCTTTGTTGGTCGTCCTTTGTCGTTTGGATTATATTAAGGCTTGCCTTTGGTCTCTCATAGTTGTTCTCGTAGTTGACACCTTTGCTTTGCTTAGCAGGGAGCAAACGGTGAAAGCTGCGCACCATCGAGTAGCAGCATATTATTCGAGGGCATGTCGATAAATCAACTTGCCCGGAAGAAAAGAGAAAGAGAGATAGAATGTATATATATATATATATATATATATATATATATATATATATAGAAAGAAAGAGAGAGAGAGAGAGAGAAAGAGAGAGAGAGAGATCAAGTCTTGCGACATCGTACGTCTATTCGTGGGCGTTTTGATATACATCGTCATCAGGTTCGACGATCCAGTCGATAAGAACACAGTATATACCTAGAGTCATTTGGAATGTTGGATGAAACTATCAGAGAGAGACTTGTTTCCTCGATCGTGCACGAGGTGTGCCCAGAATTATATACGATCAAATTAATTGCCGAGTTAAACACGTTTATTAATACTTCGTATATTTCCTTATCGTAAATTTCTATTAATTTTACTTCAATTTGGATAATAATAATCGTTGATCATATTTATTCACACAAAGATATGAAATATATATATATATATATATATATATATATATAAAATCTTGATAATATTTTACTGGATTTTCTCATTTTTTTCCTTTTAAATAACAAATCGATAGATAATTTCGATAATTTATAACTTTCAATCAATGAAAAAAAAACGTATATATATATATTTTCTCTAATGGTTTGTATAACATTGAAAAAGATTTGAATAGATTTTACCGAACGATAATTGATAAATCCGATATATCTAATTTTTTTTTTTTTCACTTGACAATAGCTAACCCTTCTCTAATAATTATTATCGACATATGTATGTACATACACGTACATATGTATATACATATATTCGGTATTAGATAAAACAAATTATGATCACAACGAACATTTGCCATCCTTCTTTATTCTCTTAGCTACTGAAGAGGTGGGAGTAAAGGAGGAGGAGAGGGGAAATAGACAAGGTAGGGTGATATATATATATATATATATATATATATATAGAGAGAGAGAGAGAGAGAGAGAGAGAGAGAGAATATGAGGCAAAATAGTGTGTCGAATAACTTCCTAGAGGCGCGCCTGTCACGAAGCCTCAGGTCATTGTTGGTCACCCTTTACCGTTCTTATCTCTCGAACTGTCTGCGGGCCATCTTTAAAAGGAACACACTAACTCTTCTACAATATAATGCTCTATCATCTCACTCACTCTCTCTCTCTCTCTCTCTCTCTCTCTCTCTCTTTCTCTCTCTGTCTTTATCTATCTCTAGAGTTCGTGGCCATAGGAGTATTTCCGTAAACGTAATTATTAAACACCGGTACATGCCAGCACAGTGTTCCTTGTTCTTTTAACTATTCCGTATTCCTATCGATTGTTAGAAAAAAAAAAGAAAAAAAAAAGAGAAAAAGAGGGAAAGAAAAAAAAGAAAAAAAAAAAAAGAAACAGAGAATGTCGGCAATGTTTCTCTTAAGTGTCTACCAATAGAAATTTTCTTCCCGTTTCGATAGTACGTTCGGAGTAAAACTAACGATTCGTCGGTACGGCGATGCTGTAGACGATTGATTTATTCAGATGCCCAGACTATATTTATATGTATGTGTGCGTGCGCGTGTGTGTATGTGAATGTGTGTAGAGTCCAGTCACGATTCCTTCAGTTCGATTTCAGCCTATTCTCTCTCTCTCTCTCTCTCTCTCTCTCTCTCTCTTGCGAGCTGAGTTAGTAAAGAAATGAAAAAAGGAAAAATGAAAGAAAAAAAGAAAAAAAAAAAAGAAAAAGAAAAGTATGAAAGAAAAAATATCATTGAACAAATCGTCCAAATGTGATAAATACATTTTAATAATATAAATGTTGACTACTAATTCGTACGAAATATTTCGAAAAATAAATTCCGAAGAAAAATTCATTTTTAAAGACATTTTTAAATCTCGTCTCTCTCTCATCTCTCTCTCTCTCTCTCTCTCTCCTCATCTCTCTTTAGTTCTTAAGCTCTTTCTCTCTACTTTTTGTTTTCCT
>NC_062196.1:5932409-5942409 GCF_912470025.1 Vespa velutina
CATATTGTCGTAGCGTGTAGCGTTAACGTAGAAAAAAAAAAAAAGAAGGAAAAAAGAAAAGCACGGTGTAGAAGAAGATAATGTAAAAAGGTAGAATGAGAAAAGAAAAGAAAAGAAAAGAAAAAAAGAAGGAAGGAAAAGAAAATTAGAGAAGGATGATTATCGTAGATAATTTGCAAACGTTATAAATGTCTTTAAAACACTGAATGAATAATGTAATCTTTATTTTCTTTCAGATGGAGCTTAAAGAAGTGAAGTTGGATTTGCAGGAGCAGCAGCAGAAGCAAGAACAAGAACAACAAGAACAACAAGAACAACAAGAACAACAACAAGAACAGAAACAGAAGCAAGAAGAGTAGCGCTGAGAAAGGGACCTGGAGGAGGAGGTCCTGGAGGAAAGAACAGGGATTAACCTCTCGAGGAGGACGAGAGGAAGACGTCATAGTCCGTCTCGCTTGGACGGCTAGGACGATGGCTGCAACTGATGGTCAAATTGTCGTGGCGGCCGCACGTTGGGCCGAGGAAGCGACATATTTGCGCGAATTCGTCACTAAATATCGTCTACCGGCTGTAATAAAGATTACAAAGGGTCAATATGGTGGTCTTGGTGTACCAACCCTTCCAGCCCCGAGTCTTCAAAGTACGGCATTGTTATTGTCAGCAGGCCGTAGGCGCAAAATTGTGGCACAGGCTGTTAAAATCAAGGAAGGACGTAGAGTTGTTGGGGTTGGGCCAAGATTAGCTATCCCGGACTCCTACGCCGGATATTTTGAGATTTTGAGCGAGGAAGGTCGAGCGGTGGGTTTACGAGAAACGACTTTTATTAATGTTCATTTAATCGTTTATTAAATCTTTTGCATGTTTTCTTTTCTTTTTGTTTTCTCCATCTGAGAGCAATACGCATTAAAATTAGAATTTATCCTTAACACTTTGGACTCCTACAGGTCCGTGGAATCGAGTCTGTGAACGAACTCTCCCGAAGATGCCCGGAGGAGGGAGCCTTGGTACGTGAAACGGTACGTGGTATAGCTTGCAGAGTGGATGACGAATCTGGAATCGTCGTGCCCGAAGGAACGAGAACTCTGGCAGCTGGTGAGACAATTGTGACGGCCGGTGAAGTGGCATTACCAGGTCGCGGACGTTTCTTACGTTGCGTCGACTGTCGAGGAGAGAGCATACTTTTGAGCATGGAACAACGTGGACGCTTCAGCGCACTCGCCAGAGAGGATAACATTAGCGGCGTTCACACGGCTAAGGCATTGCTGAGCAAACGGCTACCACTAACGGTTAGATTGGTCCACGGACAGCCACCGAGAGGCTTGAAATCATCGTCCCAGTTCGTGCCGGAGCTAAGGCTCCTTTCGACCTTCGAGGAGGAACACGTGTTCGCATTGCCCTTACAGAGAGAGGGAGCAGCGGTGGCGTTGCCATTGGCGGCACCTTTGAAGTTGGTCAAGGCGAGAAACGAGGAGGCACTTAGATTGATGCAAGAATTCACGAGGTTGATCGAACGAGCCTCACGGCTCGTAGCCGACGTTGCCGATCGTGCACACGTTCTAGACGGTCGCTTGGGCGAGAGTAAGCCCTCGAGACAGACCAGAAGTGCATCGGGATTTCTAAGGCGATCTTCTGCCAACTCGGAAAATGCTCCTCTTGGACATCATAGGAACAACAATAGCAGTCATCATCATCATCATCATCATTATCACAGTAGCGGTCATCAGACATCCTCCGGTCATGTCGGATACCGGGACGAAAATCGTGTGCCACCTTCTTCCTGCACCGAGGATTACGACGAGATAGATCAGATTTACGATTACGTTCGCGGCTTCGCGCCCTTACCCAAAAGCGTCAGGTCTCCTTACGAAAGCCCATTAAATCCCGGCCAAAGTTCCAGTCCACCTTTGACACCTGTCACCGTTACGATCGCCCCATTGTTAGACGATAGACCGGAACCACCACCGATCGAGACAATCCCAACGAAGAAGATTCAAGCTGAGAAGAGAACGAGGCGAGCGGTTAAGGAAGCTCCACAGCCGAAACTCGAGAAGCCACCATTGGCAAAGTTATACGTTAAAAATAGCGGCACCCAGAGGGGACGTCCTTTGATGAGGCAAAAGAGTGCATCACCTTTAAAGGAAACACCGCCAGGTTATAAAGGTGGCTCTCCTTTATTCAATATACGTTATAAAAGTCTGACAAATTTGCAACAGGCTATGGAACTTGACGGGACTCTAGATTCTAGCCATTCAGGTGGTAGGACGTCCGGTGATTCCGGTGCGGGTGCTAAACTTCCAGAAAAGAGGTATAACAAATGAGAAACGAACGAACAATAACGTCATTAATAAAAACTCTTTTATATAACATTTTTATTTCACGTGTAATATAATTATCCTTTTATATTTTGTCATTTATTCAGATCGCGGCGTTTGAGCAGACCACGTTCTTTGACGAACTTAGTCTGGGAACTTCGAGGTGGAAGTGGGCTTGGATGTACGAGACCGGAAACGCCACCACCCGCGACCACGGCACCATTACCACCGACCAAGTGCGGACCCCGTTTGGCTGTCACGGTCGTAGCACCTCGACGAGTCGGCACGCTCTACCTCTAACTCGTAAGTTTTTCTTTCTTATTTTCTTTTTCTCTTTTTCTTTTTTTTCCCCCCTTATTCTTTAAAAACCAAGTAACGATCTTTAATCGATACCGCTCCGGCATGATTTCATAAATTAAATCAATCCCGTTTCTTCGATCATCCCAGCGCAAGAGGATATTTAATCGTTTTTCTTTTTCGATCCGGACGTTCGCGTCGTGATCTGGTCTTAAAAGTACAAGAAGATATGACGCCAGTCACGACATAATAGTTAGAAAGTAATTTGTCCAATGTAAAAGGGTTGAAATCATTAAATTCGCCAAGCTCGTGAAGCCCCAGGGAAATCTTTTTAAAGGTGCATTTTACTGGGCGTTATAAAAGATGCACTCCAACCGCAACTGCAACGGCAACGGCCACAGCTACAGCTACAGCTACAGCTACAGCTACAGTGGCAGCAATAGCCGCTCTCTCTCTCTCTCTCTCTCTCTCTCTCTCTCTCTCTCTCTCTCTCTCTCTCTCTCTCTCTCTCTCTCTCTATTGCCATAAGTCCTTATTCGTTTAATCGTCGCCCCTCCTCTCCCATCCCCTCGCGGCCCTCTTTTCCACTACCGATACTTATAATGACGTCTAGGAAATGCACTTCTCTCGGATGGTTCAGGAAGTCCTCCGATTACCACCGTCGGCTGTTAATCCATCGGCGGACCAGTTATCGAGGAGCTGAGTGGTATTACGTGCGATTTTTATGATCTCTTCTAAGAACCAGGGACGAATACAAGCTTTCTGAAAGAAGTAATCGTCGGTATCTCGAGAAGACATTTAATTAGCCATTTAAAAACCCCTTAAGAGCCCGATAATATTGCATTTATTATTACGTATCGTATGCTCTCAAACTTTTGGATTCTATCACTGTTATACGAATAAAAGATTCTGAATCGAAAAATTGATGGATTAAATAACGATACGACAGGGTGGGAAGGTGATGATGGGGTAATAGAATGAGGGGAAAGCAAAAGATCAGACCAACTTTACGACTAATCCACGTGTTCGTCTTTCGAGTTCATTCTTCATTTATCAATAGCTTGATAAATCCACCAAGCGAGAAATCCAAGTTAATGATGGATACACGCTTGATCAGAACCTCGAGAGGCGGTGGAGAGGGGGATGGAGGATATAACAACAAACATCATCTCTTCTCTCTCGTATGAGACCCTAAGTACGCGAGATAGGGAGAGGGATACAAGAGATGTTCATAGGGGAAATATCATAGGGGATGATTCACCCCACCCTCCCATTTTTGGTTTACCTTGGAGTTCGATTCCTGAGCTGAATTAAACGACGACGAATATCAAAAGGGATTCAACGATTTGACAAATACCATTTACTTCCGGCGATCATACTTTCCTTGACCGCTCTTCGGTCAATCGAATCTTCCTTTTTTTGCTTTTGTCTTTTGATTTTCTTTTTTGTTTTTTGACCCTCCACCTCCTCCTCCTCCTCTTCCTCCTCCTCCTCCTCCTCCTCTTTACGATCGTATTACGATGAAAATGAACCGATTACGATAGGGAAAGAAGATGGGTTTTGCATTTAAATTATTCCAACATAAAAAATCGCTTATGATATCTCCTTCTTCTTCTTCTTCTTCTTCTTCTTCTTCTTCTTCTTCTTCTTCTTCTTCTTCTTCTTCGTAACTTGCGGCTAGCCGCAGCTTATAGTCCATGCTCTGACGTTGGTTCTAGCTTATAACGCAATGAAAAAATCATTGTAACGTAATTACGCGATGTCTCTTAAATGTACCAAGGATTCGCGATCGGGAAATCTCTTGGAAAATTTTTAAGACCAATCATCCGACATATATAATCCTCAGACCCTATAACCTCACTCTCCTCTTCCCGCCCCTCACGTTTTATTCGCCATTAGTTATGTTACCTATGGGCTGCCTCAAACGTATCAGTAGTAGTAGTAGAAGTAGTAGTGTAGTAGTAGTAGTAGTAGTAGTACCTTCATTCGCTGAGATCGTGTCTGACCATTACCCAACTACTTTCTACTTCGCTCGTAATCGCTCGTTCGCGGGCAATGCTGCTGCCTTCTGGAAGCACCCAGCACCTTCTTCTCCCCCCCTCTCCTCTTCCTCCTCCTCTTCCTCCTCCTCCTCCACCTCCTGCTTCACCTTCTTATTCGGCGAAACTAAGTTCGACGTATTACTTCAATCGTAATTCTATTCCACGAGTGTGACGTGCACTATCAATCTCGTCGACGTACGAAACCGTTCAATTCGTTAAATCGATTAATTCCACGTAAGAAAAAAAAAGAAAAAAGAAAAAAGACAAGAAAAAGGAGGGAAACGTAATGAAATGATAATAAATTGATCTTTTTTTTTTCCTTCTCTGTTTCTTTTTTTTTTTTTTTTTTTTTTTT
Source organism: Vespa velutina (assembly GCF_912470025.1). Classification (NCBI taxonomy): domain Eukaryota; kingdom Metazoa; phylum Arthropoda; class Insecta; order Hymenoptera; family Vespidae; genus Vespa; species Vespa velutina. The sequence goes on from NC_062196.1 coordinate 5,937,416, forward strand.
TTTTTTTTTTATATAAATTTCCTTCAAAACATAAATTCAAATTTACATTGTAGAACTGTTTCTAAATGTAATAAGCCTTTTGGTCGGTTCGTTTGCTATGAAACGTGCTATGAAACATTTTTATTATATAAATTTATATATACGAATTTATATTAAAATGCAAACAGTATTTTAACAACTTAAATATAAAAAAAAAAAAAAAAATTCAAAAAGTGGCGTTAATCGATCCGGCTCATATATTAACGTTCGATTTCAGGAATGAAATTGATGGAGATGAACTTCCTTATCTTTCTTATTTTACTCCTTCTTTCCCTACCCCCCCTCCCCTCTCTCTCTCTCTCTCTCTCTCTCTCTTTTTTTCTTCAGTTCGCCTCGAAAAGCGAAGAAATGAATTTAGACGAATTGCAAAATGTAAATACAAAAAGTTATTTTGATCGATTGATTAAATTTCAATTTCAAAATAGTAATAAGGTTTCTCAAGAAGGGACAATAAATCTGCATACATCTTATCAACGTCAAATACACCTTATATACATACACACACACACACACACACACACACACACATATATATATATATATGTATTATAATTTTAATGTTTTTATTAGTTTATTTATTTATTTTTTTTTTTTTTAATATATACGTATACACAGGGATAGATAAAAATTAGATATATTTATATACATAAATTAGATTATTATTAAATAATTCGATCCGTTTAATTCATACGATTATCGTCAAATCAAAATAATCCTGAATTCGTCGTACGAGAATTAATATCAACATTTGTCGAATTAATTTGCCGATGATTTATAAGAACAACGATGAGACATAACGAGATAAAGATGCTATACTAATCGCGCACATTCATTTATTATCAACTATCATAAATGACGATATTATCCTAAAGTATTTTCAACTTAACAAACGTAATTAGAATTTCTTACCGCATTTTCTTTTCTTATCTGAATATTATCTGACGGCGTATTAGATGGCGTTAACATCGGGATAGTTATCTACCGCCATTATCGGTTATCGTCGATAATTAGAAACCGATCCTTCTGCGATTTTCCCCGTATGGTGTTTTTAAGGTGGAACATTTACTCACGGGATTGTTATCTTGGAAATTGCTATAGCTAGACTACTACTATTACTAATACTACGACTACTACTACTACTACTACTACTACTACTACTACTACTACCGGCGCCATCCGAACCAACTCTATGACGAGGACGTTGATTAATACCAACATATTTTACCACTATTACTATTACTACTACTACTATTACTACTACTACTACTATTACTACTACTACTACTATTACTACTACTACTACTACTACTACTACTACTATTACTACTACTATCATCACTACTATTACGTGCTCAGTTTATTTATACCATCAACGCAAACTCTTCCATCTTTCTTCCTTCCTTACACGCCAACATATTTATGTATCTAATTACATAACTTAAATGCGTGTACGCGCGCGCGCGCGAAACTAAGAGAGATGACGTCACAGCGAAGTGAGGTGAAGAGGAGAGGGGCTAGGTCATTCTTAAATATATCTTTTCTTTTTTCCTTTTTTTTTTCTTTTTTTTCATACGTGACACCTTCGATTTTTTTTTCGGTCTGATTGAACCATCTCTCTCTCTCTCTCTCTCGTTAATATAACCGGAAGCGTGTAGATATATATATATATATATAAATATATTTTTTTTTCGAGTACGACTTGCATTTTACCGTTTCGTTTACTCGGAACTTACGTGCTATGAAAACTTAAACCCATTTGCCGTTGAAGGGAAAGAGGAGGCTAAAAGAAGAAAAAAAAAAAAAAAAAAAAAAAAAAAAAAGAAAAAAGAAAAAGTAAAAAGAAATAAACGATATCGATGGATCGTGTCGCAAGAATCTACTCCGTGCATCCGGCATTTCTACGTATATGTTTGCATATATATATATATATATACACACATACACACACACACACACACACACACACATCTATATATATACACATATATATTTCTATATGTATTTGTATATATAAATATCCATGTGTGTAATAGTTATCCCATCAAACGTTTTCACTCTTGTCTCAGCGAAATCATACATATTTATCGTATTACATTCGCATTGCATGCAAATCACGAAAGACGACGTTCTTCTGGTTAAGGGGACACCCCCCCCTTCTCCCTTCTCTTTTACTCTCTCTTTCTCTCTCTCTCTCTCTCTCACTCTCTCTCTCTCTTTCTTCCTTTTTCTTGGCACTTAGTCCTATTGTCTGCCTACATCTAACTTTCTTCCGGTAAAACTAAAACCCAAAGCACCATTTGAAACGTTTCGATTCTGACTCATTCATGAAATTTTTTTTACCTATTTTCTACAACGAAATCAATCCTGATCACTCGTAAGAAAAAAGAAAAAAAAGAAAAATGATATTGGATGTTGTTGTTGTTGTTGTTGTTGATGATAATAATGATCATCATCATCATGAGGAAAAGGAAGAAGAAGAAGAAGAAGAAGAAGAAGGAAGAAAAAGAGAGGAGATAGATGGAAATAGATGAAGACGAACTTCTCGTATAAGCGTCACGATGTCTGCCGGAGAAAGGTTCGAGTTCTTAAAACTCCTACGCGTACTGTCGGCAACGCGTGGGTACGTCGATTTATCCGTTTGGATCGGATAAGATAAGAGCAGCAATCCGTTAGAATCTCAGAGATCGAGTGTTGTTGTAGGCCATTGAAAAAATTTTTCCACGAAAGATCGTCCAACTGCGTACGATAGATACGTTTTTTCTTGTTTCCTTTTTCTCTCTTCTTTCTTTCTTTTTCTTTTTTTTCTTTTTTTTTTTTTTTTCTTTTTTTTTCTCTTTTTTTTTTTTTTACTCTCGCTACGATCTCACTTCCGAACGGTACTTAATTACGTTCGAACGAATTTATATATCTTTATTGAGAAATATATATATATATATATGTGTGTCTGTGTATGTGTGTGTGTGTGTGTATATATATATATAAAACTGTATACTTGAATTTAATAGAAAATATTTTATTTATTCTTTGTACAAAGAGAAAAATAGAAAACGAATTTTTTTTATATTTTTTTTTCCTCTTCGCGATTTTTTTCCATTTTTTTATTTTAACGGGATAAACAATTTCACAAAATGAGAATTTATTTCGACGGAAGTATTTTCATCGGAATGCAACAATTGGTACTGTTGTATTACCATTAATATGTACCATTATTTTTCCCTTTTTATTCTTTTTTCTTTCTTTCTTTTTTTTCTTTTTTCTTTTTTTTTTTTTCTTTTTGCTTTCAACGTTACCGTTCATCAGACGAATATATCTTTTAAAATATTTAATGAGCGACTTAAATAAATGAGTCAGTATTTTTATTAGGTATATTAATAGGTAATATAAGTGACACAATTTTAAAATTTAATTATTTATACTGAAATGTTAAACATATATTATACTTATTATTGAACATTTATATTTGCGAGATATTTATCGTTAATTAATGATAATACTGATCGAATAAATAAAAACTTTTTTTTCTCTCTCTCTCTTTTAGGAGTTTTTTTTTCTTTTTTCTTTTCTTTTCTTTTAATGTTTCGACTGAAATTAAAACTTATAGCCAAAGATGCGAATTTTATAATGAAGAAAGAAAAAATGAATATTTAAAAATTTTACAATAAAAAGATAAATGAATATTATAAAAAAGAAAAGAAAAAAAAAAAATATATATATATATATATATATAGTGAGTTTTACATGGATGCAATAATTTGTTCGATTTTATGTATATAAATATATTAACGAAAATAATTACGATCAAATGATCGATCCTGAATCAAATGCTTATGATGATAAAATTATTACTTTTTCGAATAACAATCTTAGAACTTAACTTTTCATCCCTTTGAGATTAATTGACTTAAGAAAAGAAAAAGAAAGGAAAAATATCAAAAAAGAAAAAGAGAGAGAGAGAGAGAGAGAGAGAGAAAAAAAAGACTAAAAAAAAGAAGAAAGAAACAAAATGCACAATTATTTTTATGTCGTTCGATCGATCCGTACAAAATGTTATCGCAATAATTCGATACACGTTTGTACATTGATAAAAGAATACAATTGTGATACTATAATTCTTTTTTATCTTCTTTTTTTATTTTTCTTTTCTTTCTTCATTCGTTTTTTTTTCTTGTTTCTTGTCTTTTTCAATTTTTAAAAATCTCCTCCCCTTGTCTCTCGTTGATCACAATAAAATCACTTACGTATCTCTTTATTTTTGTCTCTCTCTTTCTCTCTCTCTCTCTCTCTCTCTCTCTCTCTCTGTCTTTGACATATAAAACCTCATCGTCAATTTTATCATCTTGTTCGCTTATTTATCTGATTAAAAAACATGAAAGATATCGGAGCGAACTTGTACAGCGTAAAATTGGCATGGTACTAGACGCGTAATGATCGAGTCAATTCGTATGTACCTATATACATACATACATACATACATACATACATACATACATACATACATACATGTATACATATATACATACGTACGTACATACATAAATACATAAGTATGTTTCTTGTTTAAGAGAGTAGCAAGAGAAAGAGAGAGATAGAGTTACTCGCTCTTACGTAAGGTTCATTTAATCGAGAAATATTTCTTCTGGTCTCTTAGCATCCTTCTTCTTCTTCTTCTTCTTCTTCGTCTTCTTCTTCGTCTTCTTCTTCGTCTTCTTTCATTCTTTCTTTTCTCTTCCTGCCGAACCAGTTACTCTCCAGCACGCATCGGAAACTTGGACGCCCGCGCATTTATCTTCCTCGATGCAATGTACCGGTATATCTTAAGAACATATATATATATATACATATATATATATATATATATATATATATATATATATAAACATATATGTGTGTGTGTGTATATATATACATATAAATGTTGAATTAAAAAAGAAAATAATACTTTTGTTTTGTGTTGT
>NC_062196.1:5944909-5964909 GCF_912470025.1 Vespa velutina
CAAGAAGGAAAAAAAGAAATCATTTGCATGTTCTTCGTAGTCGTGCCAGAACCGTGCAAATTTTTTTCACTTATTTAAACTTTCCTTTAAGTAAGTTCGACCATTTGCGCGAGATATTTGCTGCGGACGTACATATGTGAACGGACGGACATTTTGTATATTTAAAACAAAAAAAAAAAAAAAAAAAAAAAAAAAAAAAGAAAGAAGAAAAAAGAAAAAAAAAAGAAAAAATTAAGAAAAAGAAAACGAGAAAATTCCTACAACTAAAATATTATTTTGTTTATATTATTCGTGTGGCAATCAAGTCAAAGATTTATATCCTTACATACGAACAAATTTTTCGGAACCAATCTATAATACATAGATATATATATATAGAACATATATATATATATATATTATAAAATAATAAATATTTATATTCATTAATATAAATTATTATATTAATTTATTACTATTATATTAAATTAATTTATTAATTTATTAATATAAATTATTATATTAATTATTATTAATATAATAACATTAATTTAAATATATTCCTATTATACATTATAAATAATACTTCATAAAATATTAATGTTGTCCCTCTCTCTTTCTTTCTCACATACTCTCTCTTTCTCTCTCTCTCACTCTCTCTCTCTCTCTGTATATGTGTGTGTGTATCTAATCATTAAAAAATTTTTTAATAATTAAGTAACTTTCGTAATCGCAATGTTTCACGGAATATATAAGGATAGATTAATTTTATATATTTATTCCTACATTATATATCTAGAAATAATAGATAAAGATAATAAGATTATACGGGAGGTTATACGCAAAAGAGGAAATTCTTTCGTGGCCGCAAGGATTATCTACGATAGAAAGAAAAAGAAAAAAGGAAGAAAAAAAAAAAAAAAAAAGAAAAAACGTGCGATCTTCGATCTTCCACTTCTTCTTCATCTTCTTCTTTTTCTTTTTCTCTTCTTCCTCTTCCTCCTTCTTTTTCAACGATCATTTCTTCACTCGAACGGAAGATCGAACGAAAACGTACGATCTCTTATTCTCCTAAGCTCTAAACGCTCGAAGTTACATAACTCAAGGAGCCTTCGAAAAGATGGCGAAAGGGAGGGATGATGAGAAGGAAGAGGGTGAAGAGAAGGGGAGAATGATCGTAAAACTCTTCGCACGAAGACGTGTAATCCCGTGTTCGCTTCTAGAGCTACCTATTATCGTTGGACTATGACGTATGATTTTATTATGATCTAGAGGGATGAAAAGTGCCGGCACGCAAAGACCATCTACGCATTCTTCGTATATATGTATATACGTTACTTTGATAAAAAATTTATTTAGGTAAAAACGAGAGAGAGAGAGAGAGAGAAAGAGAAAACATTTATCATATTAATTACCTCGTACGAATAGAATTTTTTTAATCGAGCTTTATTATCTCGAATAAAAATTCAAACACAGTATAATATTGAATTCATTGTGTTCTTTTAAACGAACAATTTTTTTTCTGAATTTCGTATCAATATTCGATTAATATATCATATATATACATATACATATATATATATACATACATATATATATATATATTTTTTTTTTATTCAATACTTTTAAATATATTATGAATATTCCATTATAGGTATACATTTATTTTACATTTATATACATTTATTTACATTTATTTATTTATTTATATATATATATATATATATTTATATACATTTATTTATTTATTTATATATATTTATATACATTTATATACATTTATTTATTTATTTATATATATATATATATATTTTTTTTTTAGTTTATATTAAATTAAAATAATCATACACATCTAACGTTCATACAAATATAGATTTTTTCTATCCTACTTTATACCTTTCTCTCTCTCTCTCTCTCTCTCTCTCTCTCTCTTTCGAACACAATCTGACTAATAACTCGTGGAAAGTCACCTGATAAGTTATCTTGCCTCGTCACGTTCGACGACGAAGAAGACGACGAGAATGAAACGAGGAGTAGTCGAGATCTCGCGAACCGGCTGTTCACCTATCACGCGTTTCGACAAGAACTCGTAGCGGATGTTCAGAGAAAGAAAGAGAGAAAGAAAGAGAGAGAGAGATAGAGAGAGAGAGAGAGAGAGAGAGAGAGAGAGAGAGCAATAGCAGTAGCACTACTACTATTTTAATCAGCTACCATCGGTCGGAAGTTACCGATCGATCGATAGATCGATAGATCGATCTATCGCATCCATCCATCGATCGATCGACACGCTCTTCAACTATTTTTCAACTACTTGTAACGTCATTGAACGGTTCGTCCGCTCCTAATATCTACTTTCTCTTCTTTTTTTCTTCTTCATTCTTCCCTTCTTTTTTTCTCCTTTGTTTTGTTTTGCTTCTTTTTTTTTTTTTTTTTCTTTTCTTTCTTTTTTCTCTACATCCAACGATTAGATTTAGCTTGTTAAGAATGTCGAAGCGATCGCCGTCAGTCCCTCGTGTGATGGCATAATTATTTTCCAAACTTCATTAGCTACGAATCAATTAAATAGAATAATCCATTTTTCGTTTGATTTTCTTTTACTTCGCGTCATCCTTTTTTTCTCTCTTTTTTTTCTTTCCTTTCTTTTTCTTGTCTTTTCGAACATTTCCAATTTTTTTTTTTTTCTTTTTTTTTTTCTTTTTTTTTTTTCTAATCTCGATCAAGAATTTCCTTGTAATTATCCATATAACTCCGTTTAATATTTCTATCGGTCATCTTTAGATAAGTCGTTTGGAACTTTTTCTTTTTTTTTTTTGTTTTTTTTTTTTGTTTTAAAACGTACGAGATAAAACGTTAATGCAAACGTTAAATGTTAATTTGCATTGGATAATTATCTATTACCTTTCGATAATCGGATTCATTCATGAGGGGATTCATTAATCGACATCTCATTTTCTTTCAATTTCTTTATATTCTTTAAGTCGCGATACGATCTTATTATCGTTCGTTATAATGAGATTAATATGAATATAATTTTCTGCGTACGCCGATCATTCCCATTATCTATAACCGGAGTTTAACAAAAGTATAGAGAAAAAATAAATAAATAAATAAATAAATAAAAATACGATAAAACTTTAATACGTCTTTTTTTTTCTTTCTTTTTTCTTTTTTTAAATCTATCCTTCTATCATTCAACAACTTCTTAGTCATCTTTATCATTCATATCGTATAACGTAAGAAACATTAGATACAATTGATTTATCCGTGTCGTGTGTTTTTGTTCTGAACATTTTTTTCTTCACTTTTTTTTCTGTTCTCTTTTTTTTTTTTTTTTCTTTTTTTTTTTTGTTTTTTCTTGTTATTTTTTATCGTTTGTTTAAACTTTATAAATATCTCATCATACGTATCGTATAGCGAAGTGGCATTTAAAGCAAAACTGAATTGAATCGTGTCGTGTGTTCTATCTCGAACGTATGCTTGCTTTTTTCTTCCTCTTCTTTTTTTTTTCTCTTTCTTTTGATCGTTTTTTCTTCTTCTCTTTTTTTTTCTTTTTTTTTTTTTTTTTTTTACCGTACCTCTTCCTTTCAATTTTGCCTTCAGATATTTCTTCATTGGCCAATGGTATCGCGAAAAAGCATTAGGCGCCGACGAACGAACTATCATGTCATGTGTGTGTTTTATCTAGAAAGTTTTTTTTTTTTTTCTTTTCTTTTCTTTTCTTTGACTAGAATTTTACATCAGCCATGATATATCTCTTCCTTACGATTTTCGAAATGTCTTCTCATTCGTATCCTATCGCTAACAAGTATTAGATACCAACAGATTTATCACGTCTTGTGTGTATGTGTGCTGTGTGTGTGTGTGTGTGCTGTGTAGTTGTTTTTTTTTTATCTCGAACGTTTTTTCCTTTTCTTTTTTACTACTAGAACGTTTTATTTCTTTTTTCCTTCTTTTCTCTTTTTTTTTTTTTTTTTTTTTATACTGGACTATTACACTAAGCGTACACCTTATAACCTTAACTTTTCTATGCATTTATTTCTTTCGTATTCTATCGCAAACAAGTATTAGACGCCAACGAATCATCATCATGTCGTGTGTTTTATCTCAAAGATTTTATTTGTCTCTATAACTATCTTTCGATTTTCTAAATATTTCTTTATTCGTATCTTATCGCTAAGAAGCATTAAGGACGGCCATCATGTTCGTTCATTCTCGTAATATATATATATATATATATCGCAAACGTTATCTCGTTATTCGTTTTACCTTTTTTTTCTTTTCAATTTTCCTTTTTTTCTTCTCTTTCTTTTTTTTTTTTTTTTTTTTTTCTTCATTTTTCTCTCCACTAGAAACTTTTATTTTTAAATTAAATTTAATTAAAGTAAATTTTTTAAATATCTCCTTCTCATAGAGTATCCCATCATAGAGTAATGGCGTTAAAGGTAAACGAATTTTTTTATATTTTTAGTTTCTAATTATGTTTGTATTGTCTTAAACGATTTTTTTTTCTCATTCGATTGATACAATACTCGAGTGAATTTCTAATTGTTACAACGCTCGATTATGTTTTCCGATCGTAATCAAATCAATTTCACGAAGCAAAGAAATTTCTCTCTCTCTCTCTCTCTCTCTCTCTCTCTTTCTCTATCGTCTGCCCTATGCTTTATCCCTATCTCCTACCCACCCCTTATTTCTTTACTTCTGTCTATTTTCGAAATGAATTTTTGCGAGTTGAGAAAAGATGCGAGTGAACTCGAAGTCATTTCGCTGAAACGCACAAGAACGCTTCCGAGAAGTGTGCAAGCCCGGTGGGTGGTCTCCATTCAGTGATGTTTATGGCTGTGTCGTGGCAAAGTGGCTCTGCACAGCATACAGAAGAGAGTGCAAAGGAGAAAAGAAGAGAGAGAGAGAGAGAGAGAGAGACAGAGAGAGAATTACACTCTTCGTTTCTCTTCTGTTGGCGCCCACCGTGTCAGGTCGAAGACCCGACGTTCGTCGGGTTCAACTTGCCTATCTTCGTCTCTGTTTCTCTCTCTTTCTCTATCTCTATCTCTATCTCTTTCTCTTTCTATTTCTCTTTCTCTTTCTCTCTTTCAATCTCTTTGACCTTTCCCTTAATCGACTTATCCGATTTATTTCGAGATCGATCGAGAATGGAAAGGGAAAGTACGACCTTCGTCTTTGAAACGAACGATTAAAAAGATAAAATATTTGTATATCCAACTTCGATGGAAATCTTGCATTTCATATTTACTAAATCGATTTGAATATATATATATATAATATTTCTTTTTTATTTATTAATTTATTGATTTTTTTTTTTAATTTTTTTTGTATTATTAATCATTTAGATATTATTTTTAATTTTTCAATAACATTATCCTCGGTACAATATAAATTTAATAATCTTATCTCTTACTGAATAATAATATTATCGGGATGATAAAATATGTAATTTCGTAATCTGCGCAATATTTCGTATTTGATTGAATAATATCGACAACAAACTACAAAATTTTTTTTAATATTTCGCATCTAATGACAAAACTGAAAATGTGCAAAGGGGTAAGGGGGAGGGGGCGAGAAAAAAGAGAAAAAAAAAGGAGAAAAAAAAAAAACAAATAAGAGGAAGAAAAAATACAGTACGTATTAATTATATCTAAGTGTTGATTTTAAATGCAATGATTTTTCAATAATGTATCTTGAAATGTAACGACTTATTTAATTATTTTATTTCTTTCTTTATTCCTAATCCACACCCCCCTCTCTCTCTCTCTCTCTCTCTCTCTCTCTCTCTCTCTCTCTCTCTCTCTCTCTCTCTCTCTATCTCTCTCTATCTATCTATCTATCTCTCTCGTGGCCACACCGAATGAGACGACGTAATTACGGCAGTCGCAAGCATGTTTTATCTCGTAACGGAGAGTTGTTTCGAAAGGAAACCATCGATATAAGATATATATATATATATATATATATATATATACATATATATATATATATATATATATATATATATATATGTATGTATGTATGTATGTATGTGTATCTGTCCGTTATACTACTCGCGTGTTGGCTTTTCACTTCTGGACCCAATAGAGTGTAACCTTTCTCAATCCGAGAGAGGATAGAATCGAGCATTCACTTCGAGACGAACACGAAGAAAAATTTTTATTTATTTTCTTCGAGATTTTTTTTTAACTTAAAAATTTATTTATTTCTTTTTTTCTTTTCTTTTTTTTCTTTTTTTTTCTTTTTTTTTTTTTTGTTATTTCATTTATTTTCTTTTTCTTTCTTTTTTCTTTTTTTTTTTTTTTTTGGAATAAATTAATCGTATAATACGCATATATATATATATATATATATATATATATATATATATATATATACTTTCTTATTTAATTATTATTTTTCTTCTTTTTGTTTCTTTTTTTCTTTTTTTTTATTATTTTTTTTTATACATTTTTCTAATCTTATTTCAAGTAATTACAATATATATATATATATATATATATATATATATATATATATATAATAAATGTTACAAATAGTAATAGTAAAAGTGATAATAATTATAATAGCAATAATAATAATAAGAAGAAGAATAAAATAATAGTATTCATCATCATCATCATCATCATCATCATCATTATAATCGTTATCGTCGTCATTGTCTTAGTTGTCATCGTCGTTGTTACCAATCGTCATAATTTTCATACAAACGTTTTCTTTCGTAATCAATATTAATACAATAATACATTTTCATTTGTTTAATTAATAACGAAATAAATATAAGCTTATAAAATTGTTAGGATTACGCAGGTGATAATATCAATAACGAATGATTTGCTTTTCTTAATTGAATATCCGATGTTAGCGACTTAAAATCTTTAAACGATTTATCGTTTGCAATTATCAGTCATCAAGAAAGCAAGAGAAGATACCGTTTGTTCCGTTATGGGAGTATATTACGAGTAAGAACACCGTAGGCATCGATTAAACGATAGAACGTTGATCGATGTTAAAACGTTATCGGTGTTTCCTTGTGAAAATAATCTGATTAATTTACTGAGGGAGGGGATGAGGGATAGATAAGGATGAGAGAATCAGAAGGTAGATGAGAAAAGTTAAACGTAAATAAGAACTAATTGCAAAATAAAATATCACTCGTTAAGATTTTATTACTTACATTGACATATTAATTGAAAACAAATACGTATATATATATATATATATATTTTTTTTTCTCTCTCTTTCTCTAATAATTACTCCATTAATTTGTACATATCGATTAAAGTTAAAGGTATAGAGATGTTTTTGATTTACATATGAAAATAAGATGTAACTATGTATATATATATATATATATATATATATATATATATATATATATATATATATGTGTATATGTGAAGAAATAAAAATGATCCTCGTTAAAATATTTTATATAAATATTTGTACATCTAGATATCCTGTATCGATTATATCGAATTCGTTTGTAAAAATCGACCATGAAAACACGACAATTATTATTGTAAAATTTCACGAAGGAAAAGACCTTCGGATTTTATTATCGACCTTCTTTCGAGTGACATCCTTCCTTTCGAAAATTTCGTGTCCTTTAAACGTTCGATTTTGTTTACGATTATTCGACCATTACCCTGTTTGGATCGAGAAAGCCGGATCTTTATCGGATCTAGACATTTTATTAATTTTATCCTCCAATGCGAATTGGTCATCGTGTTTGTAATTTAAATGGACGAAGGAAAACAAGGTATACTGTAAATACTTGAACAATACATACATACATACATACATACATACATACATACATACATACATTCATACATACATACATTCATACATACATACATGCATATATATATATTAAATTGTATCGTTACGCTTATGTTCGACTTGTTTAATTTTACTAATATTTAGAAGCATGTGAAAAATTTATACGTATATATATATATATATAGTATTAATAATCTGTGAACAATTTACGTGGGACACTCTGTATATAATTACATACTCTGTATATCTTAATATATTATATGGAGGACATTGTAATGAAATTAAGTCATCAGTCTTTCTAATTGGTGGAATTTGCTCCACCCTATTGTTGTATAGTTCTCGAGATAGAGAAAGAGAAAAAAAGAGAGAGAGAGAGAGAGAGAGAGAGAGAGATAAAGAGAGAGAAAGAAAGAGAGAGAGAGAGAGAAGGATATATACCGGGTAAGTCTTTTAAAACTGGAAACGTGAATATCTTAATTACTTTTAACGATGGAGAAAAAAAATTTCTTAAGAATTTTATTAATAAAAAAGGAAAGAACGAAAGATATAACTTGATGATTATTTTCTTACAAAAAAGAAATTTCCAGTTTTGTAGTAAATCAAATACAAAAAAAAAAAAAAAGAAAAAAAAAGAAAAAGGAGAAAAAAAGAATTTCCCGATTTTATTTATTGCAAAGACTGTCGAACAAGAATATCGCCATTGGAATTGCGTAAACGATATAATATTTTTTATAATAGTGATTGTATAATATATAGATGTATATATATATATATATATATATACATATAGATGAAGTTATACATATATTGAAATATAAAATATCGATATATAAAATTAAAAAAATATATACGGGACATATTTAAAATAGAAATATTCAACATATAAATTACATACATATATACATATGTAACATAATTATGTAACGTATAAACAACAATACTATATATATATATATATACATATACATACACATACATACACATATACCTGTTTTAAAGGTACACCGTTATCATTATCATACAGCGTCATTACAAGTATACTTTAACAAGCAAAATGGCTACGATACCCAGCCTGACTAATCATCCCCTATACATTATATATTACACATACAATATTTATATTCACGTATATGTTTAAAGAAAAAATAAATATCATATAATACATACATACATAAATACATACATATGTATATATATGTATATGTATATATATCGGTATGTATAAAAAGAGAAGAAAAAACAAACGGGAAGCTTTTATAACGTCGATCATCGAACGCTTTGAAGCGAGTCGGCGAAAGGGAAGGTTTATCGTGCTAAACTCACCCCAATTTCTCTCTCGTGCCTATCGATAGGCGCGAGAGGAAAGATGGCGGAAGAATTCCAAGAAGTTGATGATGCCGTTAGTTTGTGGAATGCGTACATACATGCCAGTCATGGTGGGAAGGGGTAGCGGGAGGAGGAGGAGGGGGAGGAGATGGCGGGAGCAGTAGGGGTGGGAGGAGGAGGAGAAGAAGGAGATTCTCAACGCATGCATTGCTGGAATACCGTAAAGAGAGTTCGTGTTGATTCGTCGTAGCTAGTCGTAAACGGTAGCTCCTATTCGATTAGTAATTCGAGAATTTCATTAGAATAATCTCGTTGAATGAATTATCTAACGATATCTAACGATATCATGCTTTTATATAGCGATAATAGATAACTAGATAACAATTAAGATGAACGTTTATTCTCTTAAATTGAATTACAGAAGTGATGTCGTCTAAAATGAATTTTTCTCTCTCTCTCTCTCTCTCTCTCTCTCTCTCTCTCTTTTCTTTTTTTTCTTTTTTTTATGGGAATAATCTCACTGATATCGTAAGCATCGTGTTATATACGCACATACCGTATCGTCAATATTTTTCTATGAGAAAATAATATAAATATATTATTTCGGGATAATGAAAATGTGTGAATTAATAAATTTCAAAAGAATTACGTATAAGTATGTTTAAATTTGTTTTGTTATGATAACGATAATGGAAATTAATGAACTTTGAAATCCTTTTTCTTTCTTTAAATTCTTTCGAAATTTTTTAATATATATATATGCTACGTACATATATACGTAATAATAATATTATATACAATAATATTAACATACGTAATAATATTATAGTAAATAAAATAATACAAAGATTATTGAACGAAGTATAAAATATATATATATATATATATATATATATATATATATATATATATATGCATACATACGAAGATATTCAACGATAACATTGATATTTATAAAATTATTTTGCATATTTACGTGAATTAACCTACTCAATACGTATTATATATTACTAGATACATACATATATACATACATACATACATACATATTGTACATACAATACATTTAATAGATAAATACATACGTACATATTGTACGTATATAATATGAGGGAGAATGTTGAGAATGGTCGATAGGTAGATAAAAAGAGATGACAAAGGGCAGAAAGGGCAAAAGGGACAGACCACGCCTCTCGAACAAGTCTAACTGCTTTAAACTCGCTTTCGAGAAGTCTTTCTCATCTTCTTAGCCTTCTCGCGTAACCGATATATCGACACTCGCGACCTTTGACCTCCATTCTCTCTCTCTCTCTCTCTCTCTCTCTCTCTCTCTCTCTCTCTCTCTCTTTCTCTCTCTCTCTTTCTCTGTCCCTTTCTCTCCTTAGAACGCAACATTCAACGAGAATTAATCTACGTTTGTCTTCGTTGTTGAATATCAATGAATACCATTTATTACATTAAAATATAAAATATATTTACCTACGTTTTTTTTTTTCTTTCTTTCTTTTCTCTTTTGACGATAATCGATATACGATTTTATCGTACCATCATTAATTTCACCTTCAATATTTTTCTTTTTGAAATGCAATGGGATACATATTTATCGTGAATACATTTACGTCAAGGTCTTTACATTAGGCCGTATAAATTTGAAATCACTTTTATCCTTATATACGTATTTTTTTTAATTATTGTTTAAAATTTTTCCTTCCATCTTTTTCTTTCTCTTTTACTTTTTCTTTTTTTTTTCCTCACTTTTCGTCATGAAATTAATCATTTATTCATATGTCTTGAGAATTGAGAATCAACAATTAAAATGTAAAATATATTTATCTGCGTTTTTTTTCTTCACTACGATATAATTATATATATATATATATATATATATAATGTGTGTGTGGGTGTATATATATTTCTTAAAAATTACGAAATTACGAATGATATATAATCGATATCAGTTTTTTAAACGGAAAAAAAAAAGAAAATGTTACAAAATTCAGCAACGTTAATTAATTTTTCCACAATTTTATTAATAAAAAATTATACAGCAGGTTTTTCGAAACGATCGAATCGAAACGAATAAAAGTCATATCGAATCGCAGGATCGATAAGTTCATCTTCCAGTTTTCTAGCTGTACGTTAGATATCTTTAAAAAAAAAAAAGAAAAAGAAGAGAAAAAAAGAAAAAAAAAAAAAGGCAAAAAAAATTGAACGGCAATGGAGTAATAGTAAAAGAGATGGGTGATTGAGAAGGTTCAAGAGGATCGAAGTCCGGGATACCGTTACGAGTTCGTGCGAATCGATTCAGCATCCCGATTTGGTCCAGCTTGAGATACGGCTTAAACCACGTTACTCTTAACGAACGCCTTCTTCTCGGTAGTCAGCGTGTCACTAGGTTACTAGAAAATTTTCCAGATGAGCTGGTAACCGCTAGGAATCTTTCTCCTATATATGTATATATATATATATATATATATATATATATATGTATGTATATATTATTATTACTATCTTTTTTTTTTCTGCCTCTTTCCCATGAGAGCAAATTCGCGAAAGTGTGCAAAAGATCTTGGATCTCCTCGGTTGCCATACATTTGCAGGATACATACTTGGTTTTTGCTTCGATGTAGCGTCGATATACATACATGCATAATATAACTTAAACACACACACACACACACATACATATATATATATATATATATATATATCTGTTCAAGCTTATGTACATATATATGTATATGTGTGTGAAATCTGCATAGAAAACAGGGATAGGTCTCCTAGTCTCGTGACACTACGTGACGCAACGCTTACATGAACAGAATGTAAGAGAGAAAGAGGAAAAGAGAAAGAAGGAGGCTAAGATGATCCGAGAAAAAGAGAGAGAGAGAGAGAGAGAGAGAGAGAAAGGAAGAGCACCGTTAGGATCAACAGCAAAAGCACCGCAGAGCCAAGTTCGTTGTATTGGTAAAGAATATGTGTGTGTGTATGTGAGAAAGAGAGAGAGAGAGAGAGAGAGAGAGAGAGAGAGAAGGAGAAAAAGTAAAACGAAAAGAGAAGAAAACAAAATAGAGAATTCCGACTACGAACCATAATGTTTACTTATATTTACGATCTCACACGTGCTTCGACAGAAATGTACCTGTATGTATGTATGTATGTGTGTACGTATCCCACGATAGTAAAACTGATCTTACAATTTCCGAACAATTTCTATAAACGGCATGAGAACAATTTTAATCGTTCAATAATGCTTTTTTTGTTTTGTTTTGTTTTGTTTTGTTTTGTTTTGTTTTGTTTTGTTTGGTTTAATTGTGTTTTGTTTTTTGGAAAAAAATATTTTCGGATTTTTTTTTTTTTTTTTTTTTTTTTTTTTTTTTTTTTTTTTTTTTTAATGTCAAAGCACATTTGATCGATAATCCTCACTTTTTCATATTCATAATATAAATTTTCTTTAATTAACGTTATTTAAATATGATTGAACGATCAAATTTTATTTGGCCGGTCGAATAAAAAAAAAATAATAATTCATTGTAAAAATCAATCTGATTAACTATATAATTTAATTGCATTAGAATAGCTTTTCAATGGAATTCGTATGCAAGTCGAATGCAATGCAAATCGACTTCATACTTGTTCTAACAATGTTTATTTGCATATATATTGTAAAGATAATTTTATTATTATATTAATAATAAAATTTAATTATATTATATTATTAAATTTATTAATGACAATTTATATTAATCCATGGTCGTATTTCTTCAATTTTTGTATTATCGAATTAATCGATTTCGTTAAATTAACAAATCAATTATATCGGTTCAATTATATAAAACGAATAAATATACTTTAGTATTTTTTCTAAATAAATATCTTTCGTATTTAATAATCTTTTTCTTCTTCATATTATTATTATTATTATTATTATTATTATTATTATTATGATTATAATAATTATAATTATTATCAGATAATTGATATCAAAAGGAATAAAACTCGTTTTGTTACGATGATTAAATAACGAGCTACGTAAGTATTCGTCTAATCTATTTTCAATATCTTTTACACCGTAATACTCTTCTATTTAAATGAGAGGATATTGATAACGTAATAAAGAGAGAGAAAGAGAGAAAGAGAGAGATAGAGAGAGAAAGAGAGAGAGGGAGGGAGAGAGAGAGAGAGAGAGAAAGAGAGAGGGTGTGCCTGGGAAAAGGATCGTTAAGTTCGTTCATCTTCCTTCGACGACGTTGGCGCCGGCTTTATTTCGAAAAGACCGCGAGATATCGATATATCGCGATAGAATAACACGATGTCTTTTTGCCATTTCCGGATTCCCTCGAGTGTAACCGATTAATAGTAATCTAAGAGAGTCGTTTCGAACGACGGACAAAGTTTTATTTCGCTTCAATTTACACAGGCGATCGTTACCGATATAACTCGAAAGATCGTGCGAACCAAACTCGATTCAGTTCTCTGACTCTTTCTTTATCTATCTATCTATCTATCTCTTTCCTATCTATCTGTCTCTTTCTTTCTTTGATAGATAACATTTATCTGGTTATATGCATCTCTCTCTCTCTCTCTCTCTCTCTCTCTCTCTCTTCATATATACATATATATATTTATAATTTTCGAGATAATTAAGAAGAAAAAAGAAACTCGTTAATCGTTAATAGAGTTAATACACTCATTATTTTCTCTTCTTACATCCGTCCTGGTAAAATTAACCATGACAACGAGAATATAATCAGATAGATAGATAGATAGATTAGATAGAGTTGAGATAGGAAATAAAGATAAAAAGAGAAAAAAAATGAGGGAAAGAGAGAGAGAGAGAGAGAGAGAGAGAGAGAGAGATTTATTGCGTTGAATAAAATCGCGCTGATTTAAAAGGAAGAAGAAAAAAGAAAAAGAAAAAGAGAGAGAGAGAGAGAGAGAGAGAGACAAAGAAAAGAAAGGAAAAAAAAGAAATAGTTGTTAGAAAATTGAACTCATAACGAATTAGAAATGTATATATCTATAACAAAATATATATTCGAGATACAAAATGTATATTGTAAATATAATAATAGTGAGAATGTATTTTAGATGTAACGTGTAAAATATATTTTATCTTTCGATATTTTATATTTAAATGTATAAGATGGAAAAAAAGAGAGAGCGAGAGCGAGAGAGAGAGAGAGAGAGAGAGAGAGAGAGAGAGAATGGAATTAAAAAAAAAAGAAAAAAAGAAAAGGAAAAAAAAAGAAAAATTAGAAAGAAAAATTTTCATAAAAATTATAATAGTTTTAATATTTACAAGGATCGGTCTTGATTAAAATATTTCCAAAATATAAATTGAATAATTTTTTTTATTCATTCTTCTTTCTCTTTTTTTTTCTTTTTTTTTTTTATTGCTCATTAGCGTATGAATTGCCACGTTAAAGGATCATTCAATTGGATCTTTCAGCCCTGAAATCGTAAATTCAAAAACCGTAACTAAATATGCGGGCGAGTCTTATGTAGCTCGTCGTTTTTTTTTTTTTTTTTTTTTTTTTTTTTCCTTTTCTTTTTTTTTTTTTTTTCTTCTTTTTTTTCCCCCTATTTTTTTTCTTTATTGCCCTCAAGTTAAATGGTAATGCGGGTTCGTAAAGAAATAATGGAAAATAATGATTATTTTATTCGTTTACATCACGCTTACAAGTTGATATGTATGTATGTATGCTGTAATAATATATATATATATATATATATATATATATATATATATATATATATATATATATACGTGGTGTCAAAGAATAAATTGGAAAATATTTTATGACTTGGTGGTTATGGCTGGTTAAGAAAGCAATAAAAAAGAAGAAAGAGGAAAAAAAGAGAAAGGGCAAAAGAAAACGAGGGAAAAAACAAAAAGAAAACAACATAAAAGTTCATACAAACGTATATTGTACTTCCTATTTGATTATCATATCATATTATATCATTTTAAATATTATTGTTTAGATTTACTGAAATTATCCTTAAAAATATTATCCACTTATTACGCGAGACACATTGTATTATATGATCTATACGTACGAAAACTTAAAATTAATTGCATATATGTTAAATTTATTATAGCTGTACGATTTATACGAGTTAGTTTAATAAGTCAAAAGGAAAGAGAAAAAGGTGTCGATTTGTAAGCCGATGTAAGGAAAAAAAAGAAGAAAAAAAAAGAAAAGAAAAGAAATTATCTGAAAAATCCATTCCAATTTTTTTTTTTTTTCCTTGAATAAAAAGAATATATTATAAATTTCAAGAATTTCATTAATGCAAAAGTAAAAAAGAAAGGGATCATTTAAACTTCCGTTCCTTTTTACCCTTTTTTTTTTTTTTTTTTTTTTTTTTTTTTTTTTTTTTATTGTTTTTATTTACACAGATGTGGATATATGTATGTATGTATGTATGTATGTATGTATGTATGTAAAGTTAGCATGCGATCTGGGTCGAGTGAACGCAACAATGCGCTTTGTTATGCGACCTACACACAAGGGGACACTTAAAACTCTCTCTCTCTCTTTTTCCCTCTCTCTCTCTCTCTTTCTTTCTCTATCTCTCTCTCTCTCTCTCTTTCTTAAGAAGAAAAGGTTAAAGAGGAGGATTTGATCGTCACAATAAACCGACTAAACTCTCTAACTTATAGTTTATTATCATTACTGATCTATCAAAGATTAGAAATTTTCTTCATGAAATTTTCTTCATCTTCCTGTATTATGTAGTTTTAATTCAAAGAAATTTCTATACAAATTTTATTTTCATTTGAAGTCAATTTTTATTACGATAAAAAAAGAGAGAGAGAGAGAGAGAGAGATGATACGATTCCATACTTTCAATTAATTTAAACAATTTCGACGGACTATCATTAAAATCTAAATACATTCAATTTCTTTCATCGTTCAATTTTACTTTCGTTTTGAAAATTTCTAATTATACGACTGGTCTCGATGATTAGAAAAATCAAAAAAATTTACGATGATAAGGATGATAACGCAATGTTCTAATCGCATTCTAAACACGCAATTGTGTAAGTAAAATTTTAAGTAAAATTATTTCTTATTCAATTATTTTTAAACGAATAAAAAATATATCTATATATACATGTTCGTATAATATACGCATAAAAAAGTAATACATATATATATATATATAGTATACGTATATAGGATGTGGACAATGAAAGTGTCAGAATTTTTTTATGTTGTAAATAAATATATGGAATAAAGATACGTACAATATTTATTGCCACGTATGACTCACAGAATGCGTCAAGTTTCAAAAAAAAAAAAAAAAAAAAAAAAAAAAAAAAAAAAGAAAGAAAAAAAAAAGAAAAAGGAAAAAGAAATCAATGCACTTGAACAACATAATCTCTCTCTCTCTCTCTCTGTCTCTCTCTCTCTCTCTCTCTCTCTCTCTCTCTCTCTCACACACACACACTATCTATCTATCTCTTTCTCTCTGATGATGATGTAAACGTAATATATCTATAGTCTCAACGCGAGTTTCTTCCAGATCCAATGCAATATGATGTCCGAAGTGATTGTATCGAAAGCTTCAGAAATCCAGAGACAGAGACCTTGAAAGATTCTCGCAGTTTAGTGGCGTAAATTTTATCCTTGACGTACTCGTCAGAAAAAAAAAAAAAAAAAAAAAATCCAATGGCGTGATGTCAAGGGAATGTGGAGATTAATCGATCCAACATCCATTTCGTTCTATCCATTTAAACGATAAAAATATTTATTTCATTAATATTATATATATATATATATATATATATATATATCTTCCTAGATCGAACGATCGAATTTAATGAAATCATCAAATTATTGATTACGTGTTTGTACGTACCAGAAAAAACTGAGAAAAATGATAAAAGTTATTCAAACGTACCATGAGATATCTCATTTGTATGTCTGTGTGTGTGTGTGTGTGTGTGTGTGTGTGTATGTTCGTGTATGTTATTAAAATAAATTCCAATTTGTATTTAATTTTCTTTTTTTTTTTTTATTTTCTTTTTTATTTATTTATTTTTTCTAAACTCGACGAGAGACTAATACGATATATCACATTATCCGAGGTCTTCCTTTAATTCTCATTGAAATTGTGCCATTTTCTTTTTTTTTCTTTCTTTCCTTTTCAAATCTTATGCCAATAGTTTCAAAAAGAAAAAGAAAAAAACTATTTCCTTATCATACGTTCATTAATTTTCTCATTGAGCGAAAAACGATGGAGGATTAGAAAAGGAAAAAACACGAAGAATAATATTTTTATATAGAATCGCATTTCAATTTAATCGATCATTATTTTTAATTAATCAATTGATAAAAATATTTTATAATATTTAAATCGACATTATAAATAATGAAGAGTTAGATTTTATCTTTATGATTTATTATTGCGTCAGTAATATTATTATTACTATCACTGAGATATTTTATTACGAATATCAATCAATTTATATTGATATTATCGATTATATGTTAATCATATATTTAATAATAATTATTCGAATAAATAATTGTCGTCGTGTTATATAATATCGGCGTATAAATAAAGAAAGAAAATAAAGAAGTCTTAAAGAGCGAAAGGAATGATGATCGATGGTTGTTCACATTCGTGATTCATTTGCTGTGAGACCAACGCGTGCAACGAACCCAGCCTTTGGCCGAGGAGAAGAACCTCGGCCTTGTTTCTTTGCGAACCCCGGAGGTCACACCGGAAATCCATGACTTTACTTTAAAACTTTACATCCGCGAGTCTCGCGACACGTTCAATCGATACTTCCGTTTAGCTCCTTAGAAACGTTTTTTTTCCTTTTCCCTTGCTTTTTTTTTTCATTTCATTTTTTTATTATTTTTTTATTTTTTATTATTATTATTATTATTATTATTATTATTATTATTATTATTATTATTATTTCGGGAACGATTAAGGAAATAGAAAAAAAAAAAAAAAAAAAAGAAAAGCGAAAAAACGAATCAAATATTTTTTCCTTTCCTTTCTTTCGTTTTTTTTTTTTTTTTTTTTTTATCCTTCTCTCAATTCTTTTTTAACGCCCTTTAAAAATTCAATTCCGATTTGTCCTATTAATTAGACATGTCATATGATCGTCGTAGAAAAAACGTGGTGTAATATTTTTCCTTAATCCTTTTACACCTAAATTTGTTATCGTACCTCAAAAAAGAAAAATTATTACGTGGAAATGAAATCATATAATGCAGTTGTACTCATAGCGCATATACTATAGTATATTATTTTTATTTAACAATTTTTATACAATAAAAATTATATATATATATATATATATATATAAATACATATATATAAAAGTATATATAAGTTATATTTAACATACTTCGAATATGAAGTAAGCATTCATTTTGTGACAAAAAAAATGAGATGCGATATAAAATATTCAGATATTCATATCTATTTATATATATATATATATACAGTGTCTCATAACTTCTAAGAATTTCTTCGACGTTAAATTTTGCATATGAAAGTAATAAAAAGGAACAAAAAATGTATATATATATATATAAAATATATTCATACAAACGTATATCCTAGTTGACCATATATGCAGAATCCATCGACAAAACGATTTCTACGAATTTACGATACACCCTGTATATATACAGACCACTGTCATACATCATAATGTTATTACGATTCTTTTGACGTTTTATCTAGCTTGTTTAGGAACGTTCGCTTTGCGTTATCGTGCGTTTCAAAGTATTCCACGAAAGGGAATTTCGTTTTCTCCGGCAGGTGTCTTCGGAACAGCTGTTCTCGTTGAGAGAAAGAAAAAGAGAGAGAGAAAGAGAGAGAGAAAGAGAGAGAGAGAGAGAAAAAGAGAGAGGGAAAGAAAGAGAGAGACGATGAGAAATCACATAAAAAAAATACAAGAATCGATAAAAGTAAGGCACGCTCGAGAACGCGTCACGCTCGTTTACGCCACTTTTGCGGCAGTTTACACGAGTAATCAGTTCACGTGTTAAGACTCACTTTTACAAGAGAGAGAGAGAGAGAGAGAGAGAGAGAGAGAAAGAGATTTGTTCAAAAATACTTCTCGAGAACGAGAGTGAATATCACTCGTATATTTTATGTTTTCTTTTCACAAGAGGGGAGAATAAAAAATGAAAGTTCGCTTTTATATCATAATTCTTGTTTTTTTTTTTCTTTCTTTCTTCCTATTTTCAAAAAATTCAATCCATTAATAAACAATAATTATAATAATCTAATGAAGGAAATGAGAAATCGATTTTGATATAGGCGAAAAAAAAGAAGAAAGAAAAAATGAAATAAATAATTAAATAAATAAATAAATAAATTAATGAAGTACGAGTGTACGAGAGAAATTATTTTTAAAAAGTTCGAACTTCTGATGAAGTTCTTCTTTCTTCCTTTTTTCTTTTTTTTTAAATCTTCGTTTAAAAAAAAAAAAAAAAAAAAAAAAAAGAAAACAGAAAAAAAACAGAAAAAAGGAATAAATGAATAAATAAATAAATAAATCCAAAAAAAAAGAAAAGAAAAGAAAAGAAAAGAAAAGAAGAAGAAAAAGAAGCACCAACGTAGAAAAGTTAACAACGTACGATCAATCGTACAAGTATCCTAAGAAATGATAGATTATTATTAATTTAATTTAATAATAATTAAATTATTATTATCATTATTATTATTATTATTATTATTATTATTATTATTATTATTATTATTACTATTATTATTATTATTTAGTTAATTAATTTGTTTAGTTGTCCGATTCGCGTCGTCGGCGTCGACGTCGGCGTCGATGTCGGTGTCGGTGTTGGCGTCGGCAGCTCTTCGGTAGAAACGCGCATAGGAATAACTTATTCGTATGCGTTCCACGC
>NC_062196.1:5974909-6004909 GCF_912470025.1 Vespa velutina
TTTTTTTTTTTTTTTTTTTTTTTATTGTTTCTTTTTCTTTTATTGTTTTATTTTATTTTTGTTTTTTTTTTTTCGTTTTAATCCAAATAAAAATTATACAGTCATATATAAATTTTCTCTATTTACAAGATTAGCGAATTTGCGAATGAATTTTAATCTCCGAGTTTTAAAACATTTCACTTCGTCAAATTAATTTTCAATTATTATATATATATATTTATAATAATTATGTATATATATATATATATATATATATATATATATTTATATAATTAATTAATATAAAAAAAAATTAATTAATATAAAAAAAAGCTTGAAATTTTATATATATATACATATATATATATAAAACTTCTTTTTTATATCAATCTAAAAAATTATTGAATGATATATAACTATTTTCAATTTACAAGAGAAAATTTATAAATGGATATTGTACATAAAATAGCCTTTTAAACATTTCATGTCGATGGATAAGTTTACAAATTCGAATAATTGCGATATTTTAAAAATATCGAAAATACATTCGAGAAATAAATTTTCTTTTGTTATTTCCACTCCTTTCGACAATCCTTTATTTTATTTATCAAAGCTCAAATCTTGTAATAATTAATCAAACGAGAAATATGATTTAATTCATCGAGAGGTTATCTCATATTCACGAAACAAATCGGATTGGTCGACAATGTTGACCAATGAGAGAAACTCTTGAAAAGTAGTCTTGTTTAGTCAAAGCTAACCAAGAAATAGAATAATTTAAATTTCGAAAATGACAATTTAATTATCAATTAGTATATTAATTTCTTTTTCATTGTTCCTTTATTAATCATGGACTTTAAACAGACGAGTGAACGTTTTAAAAGAAAATAATAATATCTCTTGTGACTTCTTAATTCTTAATATAAAATTTTATTATATATATATTGTGATTATATCTAACCTCATATTTCAATCATGACCATTTAGTTTGCAAAGATTTATAATAATTATTAATTTATACAATAAAATTTCTCATATCATGGCTAAATTATATGACAATGTAGTTTTATGTAGAGGATTGCCCGAACAAGTACCAATGGAGGACAATTATTTGGATACTTTAAAATCAGCTGGTTACAATTGCGATTATTTGTATACCTCACGATTTGAATTTATTAACAGTTCAGATTTGAAAACGTGCTTGCAAATGCCCGACAATTATCATGGTAATATATATATATATATATAAAAGTTAAAGATTTATCATATAAGATTTGTTATAAACAATGACATTGTTTTAATGTAGGTTTAATATTGACTAGTCAACGTGCTGTAGAAGCAATACGGCAAGTATTCAAGGACGATAAAAAATCTCTAATCCCATGGCAAAAATTACCAACATATTGCGTTGGCCCTGCAACTTCTTCTCTCGCAAAGAATTATCTTGGCTCAGAATGTTGTCTAGGTAGTCAATCTGGTAATGCCAATGATCTCGCAGAGATCATTATTTCTGATATAAAAAAGATATCAAAACCGCTATTATACCCTTGCAGCGAAATAGCACGCGAAACCATTGAACAAGTTCTTTCCAAAAATAGGATAAATCTACACAAACTTGTTGTTTATCGGACCATAACCAGGGAATCGTTAGAAGCTGATTTCTTAAATATCATTGGTACTCTACCAAAAATATTTGTCTTTTTTAGTCCATCTGCTGTACAATCTATTGTATCTGTATTAAAGAAGTATCCTAATAATATAAAAAACATCAAAGCAGTAGCAATTGGACCTGTAACAGAACAAAGCTTAATAGAGTCTGATTTTACAATTTATGCCACTGCATCGAAACCAAATCCGGCAAGTTTATTGGAAGCTATTAACAATGCTGGCTGTGCCAATGATAACTTGGAAATTAAATAATATATGTAATATTATTTTTGTTATTATTTTTGTAAATATGTTATATATTATTGATATAATATGTAATAACTAAAAAAACTATGTAATATATGTGATATTATTTTTGTTATTATTATTATTATTATTGTCAATATTTTTACTTATTAATGATATAAGTATTTATTAACTAAAACAATTCTTATTGAATAAAGTAAAATAAAAAAAGAAAAAAGATTAATTACGATATATCTATCGCCGACTACATATACTTTTTAACAATTTTATTAAGCATAATTATCTCATACAAAAATAAGATTACATCAAAACTATACAATTTTTTAAAATTCTCAATTACAATTATATTCACGCCATATATATATATATATATATGGTATATATATATATATGTATATATATGTTTCGAGCATTTGACTTAAAATTTAATCTTAATTTAATTACTTAAAAATAATAATACAGTAACATGAAAGCGCTAAAAAAAATAATTATTGAGAATACTCTATGCATTAGATTTCAACATTTTTATAGAGTATTATAACATCTAATATATTTTACTATAAGATATATTACATCTTCAGTTTAATTGCTGAAATTTTGAATATAATACAAAGACCTTTTTAATTAACAAAAGAGATTATACGTTAATAAGAAGAAATAATCGTGTTTCAGTCTTTTCTGTTAATCTTTATAAACAGAATATTTATATATGTATATATATAAATATATATGTATTATATATATATTATATATTTATATATATATATATATATAAGAGTATGTGTGTATGTGTGTGTATTACATATAAAAATTTTTGATGCTATTCAAAAAATATATATTTGGTTACGTAAATATAACGCGATCGTATATTAAAAATATTAAAAAAATATTCAAATCATGCGATCCAAATATTAATATTTAAGTTAATATCTACTTCTATTTACCACATTACCAAGAAGGCACGAAATATCTTGTCCAACGATAGTAGATTGATTTGCATAATAAGGCTGAGGAGCATTTCCTCCATTATTATATTTCATTTGAACGGCCGTTTCATAATCTGGTGCTGGCCTGTATGATGGTAATAAGGCACGTAAATTATTAATTTCAGTAGAAGAAACCGAGACTACGGGATAAGGAGAAGTTGAAAGATCATTGTAGCTTGTCCAATGCATATGATCGTCTACCGTTCGATTTTCCATAGATACTGCTTGTTCCCCAGAATCATTCGTATCGCTATCCTATGAATACATATATGAATAATAATTAATTACACTTTTACTTTTAAAGTTCCGATCATATATTAAAACCTTTGATATTATTATTCTTATATATATTACTTACAAAATATCCATTATTAGATCTTTCTGAAGGTCGTGATTCTTGATGTTGCATATAAAATGTATGTTGTGCTATACAAAGACGCCATACATATTTCGCATCGCGCGACTCATTGAATATAAATTGTTTTGCATCTTCGCTCTCAGACTGACATTCTATTCTAAATGTTTTTTTATGATTTATTACATTACTAATATCTTTCCATCTGATAAATAAAGGCCCATATTAAATTGATAAATATCATTTGTTAATATTAATATCATTTATTAATATTTTTCTTATTCAGGCGTCAAGAATATAATTACCTGTAAAAATGCGTTGTTTGAGATTTAGGACACACCAACATAATTCCATTTAAAGATACACCGAGTATAACTTCAGAATTATTGCTATCCTGCAATTGATAAGCTTATTAAATTAAATTTTATAAATTATTAGAATTATTACAATTGATATACCTTTGCAGGAAATGTTTCATTACCATATCCTTCTAATTGCATAACTACAGAAATATATAATTCTTCAGCTGCCGCCTGTGTTACTCCAATCAAATTTTTATATTGACAGACTGCATTATGCAATAAAATATCTAGTCCACCTGGTTCTGATTGTATTACATCCTTATAACATAAAGATAATTACATATATATATATATATATATATTACATTTATATATTAAATTATATATTTATATAATATAATTATATATTTATACTTTAATCATTTATATATTTATTTATTTATAATAGCAAATTTTATATCTCACCTTGGGAAAGAAGGTACATTGTTGCAAACATTCTGTCGTATGTCTTTCTGTATTGTAATTACCAAACTCAGCTTGCATCGAATAGCTTGCTAAGAGACTAGCTTGTCTAGAATTACAATGAATTCTACCTTCTAGTATATCACTTTTTAACTGAAGGTAATAATGATACCTTTATAAAAAGAGAAAAAAAAAAAAAAGAAAAAAATAAATTAAAATAAAATAAAATCATTTTAGCATCAATAGTTTAATATCTGTTTTCAAGATAATCATTAATTATTAAAAAATTCATTTACCTCGTCATTTCGTCCTGTATAAATTGAACATCTGTCACATAGTACATAATTCTTAGGTACAAACTAAAATTCTTAGCTTCTTTCTCAAGTTGCCGTTTTAATGGTTTATCCATGTCTACCCAGCGAGGAGAAGGAGAACCATGTCGGCTTATATAACGTAATCCAAAAAATTCAGGCTGTACAAGGCCTAATCTTTGTACGATATTATCCAAGCATTCTTGACCCAAACTGTCAATATTTAAAGTACATTCTATCGACGTGGTGTCCAATAATTCTATACATATTACATATTGATTTTTGGACACTACATTATATTGACGGCTTCTCTTTAAATGAAATTTGAACGGCATCGTAATGGTATAGAAAACTACAAAATAATTATCGACAATTGTTACATCTCGTAGAACACAAATAGAGTCGTTAATAAAAATATATATATATATATATATGTGTGTATGTGTGTGTGTGTGTGAAATTATTTCACTTACATTTCGTTATTTTACGATTTATATACATTAGAGAAGCATATTTTAAATAATGAATAAGAAAATCAATCGATTATTGTAATTTCACATTTCGTAATCTAATTACGAAATTATCTGTCAAAACATACGAACATTCTTAACCTCTTGCTACAACTTATGAAATAATTCTGACGTTTAAGAAAAATTCCTTATGATAACAACGAGTCACTTCCTTATCGATCTTTTGCATCCTACACTTGAACTGATAGCAATCACATAAATGCGATCGACAAAATGTAAGATAAACTAACAAATAATTTTCTCTTTGAAGTGCAAATAATTAAAATTTATACCAACAGCACATCTCTCGGGCATATTTAAAACGATTCGATAATCGCTAATATATAAATTAATTTTCATAAATCATATATATGCAAATTCACTTTTTCGCTTATTGACAATGCTATACTGTCAAAATACCTTTCCACATTTTCCGCATTAATAGAAAAATCACACGACGCCATATATGCAGAAATATCCGAAATTCTTGATTGGAATTTAAACATCACAGTGGTATATCATATATATTTGTAAATCAATGACCGAACAGAATCATAGATCATCGACATCATTGAATATGTGCAAAATAAATGATTTTAGAAGACAAAGAGGCAGACTTTTTAGATTACCATGTTTTGTCCTTTTTTTTCCTTTTTTTTTTCTTTTCTTTTCCTTTTTTTTTCTTTTTTTTTTTTTTTTTTAAAGGAAAATATGATTGGTCAAAGTGTTTCCATGGTAATGGACCAATGCCGCAGTGTACGGAATAAGTGCCAATAGGTGCTTAACAGTATATCCATTACGACCATTACCGTGGCAAATTGCACGTTCATTCGTTTATCGATAATTGTTAATTTTCGAAGAATCTTAAAATATAATAATTAATATGACGGATTATAATTTAAAATTTAATTTGCTAATTTCAATAAATTATTTACCATGGATTCTTAAAATTATTTCTACGGTATTGAATAATATGATAACCTAAAATTTCACTCTTCTTCTTCTAGTGTTTCATATTTTTACTATAGTGAACAAAACATATATATATAAAATTAATTTTACATGTAGCGTATCGCGTCGATACGTATAGGCGGATTTACAAATTCAATTTAAACGTAGCCGCGAGTTAACATAAGCCCCTCCCCGTTGAAATATGTTGGCTGCTTTTAAGGAGAATCGACCATTGGGATGGCTCGACGATATCGTATGACTCGGCGGTTCGTGCGATGGCGCCATCTTAAGGATTCGAGCAATTCCGTGGAGGATCGGCAATCTCCGGCCGATGATTGCCGAACGCACATTACTATTTTCAGGCACACAAGGCACCTCTTGACGGGTTTTCAATAAGTGAAGGAGAGAGAGAGAGAGGCCGATCTGTATCTCGTGCGAAGGGGGGGAAAACATTTTTCCTTTTTTTTCGTTCCTTGTCATTGAAGATCTACCGTACGGTATACAAGGGCTAAAAATCTTAGTCGTCCGTGCCACGAGCGCATTTGAGAAGGCGAAGAGAAAGAGAAAGAGAAAGAGAAGAGAAAGAAAGAAAGAGAGAAAGAGTCAGAGAGAGAAAGAGAGCGCGCGCGAGCGAGCGAGCGAGCGAGCGAAAGAGAGAGAAAGAGAGCGATAAAGGAAAAGATGCTCGATCGTCGTCGGGTTTCGTCGGTTCTCGACGCCTGACGAGGTCGCGCTCATCGTCTCCGTCGTTCGTCGGCGAAAATGAAAGAAGCTCGTCGTCGTCTCTACGAGCAGCTGATGGCGGCCGAGTGCCGTTCGAGCCTCCTCCGACGTTTCTCGCGTACGCGTTCCTAGTGTGTGAGTGCGTTCATATTATTATACAAAATTCACGGAGGAAAGTGCCGAGAGACGACGCTTGCCGAACATAGGAATATAAAAATACGACTCGTGTTAAAAACGCCGCGTACCTGTGTCCCCCTGTGCATATGATCTAGAAACAGAAAGAGAAACAGATAGAAAGAACGACAGAGCGAGAGAGAAAGATAAAGAGAACGAGAAGGAGAGATAGAGATAGAGCGAGAGAGAGAGAGAGGGAAAGGCAGAGAGAGAGAGAGAGAGAGAGAGAGATAGAAGAAAAGAGACGCTTTTCGTACGGACAGAGACCGCCCCTGGCTCGCGCGAGCTATTTCGTAACGGTGCTTCGTACAGCCAGAGTCGACACGCAAGCACGACTGCTCGGTAAGAATCCCCTGCCCCCGCCTCCCCCATCATCGGCCATCCGCCATCTCCCCCGTCCTCTTACGGCCTCCTCTTCAAGAGAGGAGTCTCCTATTCGAATCCGCCGGTGCTCTCTGTATTTTCCATCTAATTCTTCGATTCTCCGTCGAGAGAGCAAACCGGTGAGAGCGCTGCGTGCGTGAGAAAGAGAGTGTGTAAGTGTGTTCACGTGTGTGTGCGTGCGTATACGTGTATGTGTGTAAGAGAGAGAGAGAAAGAGAAAGAAAGAAAGAAAGAGAGAGAGAGAGAGAGCAACGATTTGTATGTGGTGGTGTGTGTGTGCGTGTTTTAGATAGAGTGAGAACGTAGTAGTGGGAGGAAGATAGGAAGAAGGGTTAATACGTGTATGCGTGCGTGCGTGCGTACGTACTTTGCATCCGTGCAAAAGAGTAAGAAAGGAGAAAGAGAGAGAGAGAGAGAGAGAGAGAGAGAGAAAGAGAATAAGTAAGTAAGGAAGGGAGGGAGGAAAGACCGCCGACCACCCTTCGCTCGCAGGTAGCCTAGTTCATTATCCGCTCGTAGTGAGCAAAAATAATTTACGGACGACGCTTCGGTTTTACGGTGTAGGTGGAGAAGCTTCGACACATAAGAGGGGAAACACACAGGGCGTGCGTGCCCTCCCCTTCCCCCGCGTGTGACAACGCCTAACGAGAAGGAGAAAGAGAGATAGCGCGCGCGCGCGCGCGTTCTCTCAAAGATAGAAAGAGAAAGAGAGAGAGAGAAAAACGAGAGCCTCTTTTCTCGGGACGAGAAAGAGAGAAAGAAAGAATACGACGACGCACGACGATACGACGAGTTGCCGGCGGTAAGCGAGAGCTTCGAGCAAGAAAGAGATACAGAGAGAGAAAGAGAAAGAGAGAGAGAGAGAGAGAGAGAGAGAGAGAAAGAAATAAAGAGGAGTTATATAGAGAAGATAGAGATATATAGAGATAGATAAAGAGAGAGAGAGAGAGAGAGAGAGACAGAGAAAAGATTCCTTCCTGGACGGATTTAGACATTCGAGAAGTAGTAACACAACGTCCACCTCATCCATTCTCATCGTCATCATCATCATCATCATCATCATCATCATCATCATCTTCTTCGGTTAGCTCTCAATGGATCTATTCGAACAGCGACACCCATAATCCATCGACACGTCGACATCTCAAAGGAAAGATATCTTTCCTCGTCTATACCACCCCCTGCATTACCTCCCTTCTCTCTTTTCCTCTTCTCCCTGTTACCACCTTCTTCTCTTCTCCTCTCCTCTCCTCTCCTAATCTTCTCTCCTCTCCCTCTAGCACCGCGGGCGCGTGCTATGCACGACCGAAACGCGACCGTCGACCTTCTCTGCCGCAGGAACGCGTGAACAGTAGGTTACCGTGTCCAGGTATACCACGTGCTCTCGATTCGCGTTAGTGTATTCTACTACCTACGTTACTAATAGTGTACGTACGTGTACCGTGTACGTGTGTGAGCGTGAGTGTGTATGTGTACGTGTGTGGTAGGTGTACGTACGTGAACGTGCGTGCGCCGCGCGCGTGCCTACGTGTGTGCGCGTATATGTGTATATGTGTGTGTCTGCTATCTCTCTGTGTGTGTACGTACGTACGTGCGCGCGCGCGCGTGCCATCGACATCACTTAGAGAAGCTCATCTACATCCATCCCCCTTCTTACCTGTTTTACTTAATATTGTGAAAGTGCAGTGAGTCGTAATATCGACGTAAACGTCCACGCGGAATGCGGCCTCCTCGAGGTGGACGACGCCATCGTCTCTAATCGCCGTCGCCGCAAACGCCGCCACCGGCGTCGTCGATCGTCGTCGTCGTCGTCGTCGTCGTCGTCGTCGTCGTCGCCGCCGTCGTCGTCGTCGTCGTCGTCGATCGTCGTCGTCGTCGTCGTCGTCGTCCGGTAAATCGGGGCACGAACGTGTAAAGTACAATCGTTCAAGACGACGACTAGTTAACCCTACAGATACTTAGAGTGCCTCCGAGTACGATTCCCAACATGTCGTCAGGGACTTTCGTCGATCGGATAGATCCCTTCGCTAAGCGATCGCTTAAGAAGAAGTCGAAGAAGTCCCAGAGTTCCTCGCGATATAGAAACTCACAGGACGTCGAGCTACAACAGCTACCACAGCTCAAAGGTTAGTTACTTTTTTGTCTCTCTTCATTTTCTTTCTTTTTCCTTTTTTTCTTTTTTTTTCTTGCTTTTTCTTCCCCCCAAGCACCCACCCACATCCCTTCACATCCCTTTCTTTTTATTAGTTTACTGTCTTACTTATTTACACACGCATATATAAATATATGTGTGTATGTGTGTGTGTATATATATATACATATATGTATATATCCTGGCTCCTGTGCTTTTTGCACTGATTCATTTTTCAGTGTTATATGTAAAATCATGCAGGGATGCATGATCTCTGATAAATTGTCATTCCTATTTTCATGTAACACTTAGAATTTTAGAAGAAATTAAGAAGTGAAATTTTTATCGTTGTATCTTGTAGGAAGCATTTGTACCATAAAGAATTCCATGTTCGCATTGAATAAGTAATGAGGTATTATACAAGCAGAAAATCTTGTAAATATACATTACTTAGATACTTCAATCAATATAGAATTATTTTTGATGAATTATCTACATGTATTTGAAATTTATGGATATCCAATTAAGTCTTACAACATTTTAAATCAAGTCCAGGAATCTCATAATACTTGTTCTATTTTTCACATTATAGATAAGGATTCTGCTCTGTTTTAAAATATATTAATTATTTTTCATTAGACAGATAATCATTTAATGAATCTATTGATATTTCATATCATGTTGCAAACTCTAATACAATAATAGTTACAGTTCATTGCAACATTGAATAATTTTACTTACATTTTTTATGGTTAACTATTTTATTAACTACATTTATTATTACTAACATTAGTATCATATTCTAAACTTTATTTTGTATTTATATATAATACATAGCAAAGTATAATTTATTTAACTTACAAAGTGACTTCTTTCTGACATGATGGCTGGTGCAAGATAACCTCAAAATTGTCTCTGAAGTAAAATCCATATTAGACACTAATTTTCGTCTAGAGAAGTTTATTAATTTGACAAAATTGTGCTATAATTAATTGAAAACTAAATTTACAAATGTTTAACATTATATTAGATAATTAAAATCAATAAATAGCATAGAAATACAGTTCGTTTTTAGTCGTGCAAGTACCAGTTCTATGTTTAGAACTTTTGTTTCTCCTCGAGAAAGAAACGAGATATGTTACGATACTATATCGATAATGTACACAATATATATATATTTATTTATTTATTTATTTATTATATATATTTATATATAAAGTCATTATAAAAATATGTTAACTTATCATCTTTAATGATTACATGATAATAGTCTGTTGGAATTAATAGAAGCAATATTATATAATAAAATATAGATCCGAAAGAAATTCTTAAGAAATTACAATTGAAGATTTCTTTTGAAACTGTCAAATATTACGTATAATTCATGATTATAACGTACTTGTTAGAATAACGTCTTTCATTTTTTGTGTTTCCCTTTGAATATATTTTATGTTATTCCTTTAGTCTTATTTTATATCAACAAGTATCATTTTATAATTGAAATAATTATATGCATTAAAATATAATTCTATGATAAGAATATATTATCTATGAACACAAGATAAAAATGAATATGTTACAGAACTTTAGCTGACTAATGAAAATATCTTAATTAGAAGAAAAAGCATATTATTTTTAATCATTTTAATTTTATAACACATAATAAAGATGTAATGTTTAAGCAAATTGAGAACTATATTCTTGATTAAAAGATTATATTGATACAACGGTATCTTTGTAGGTGGAAATATCATAAGATATGCGACAAAATAATCTTAACAAAAGAGAAATAAACATTTCAATGCATGCTATTACAATTCTCATTGTATACAATGTATTCAATGTGTAGTTAGATATAAAAATTAATAGGAATTAAAATTATGAGAAATTTACAGACATATGAACATCTCCCTTATGTAATGTAAAACATAGTATGATTTTACCACATAATAACCTTGAATTGTGTTATCTAATTTTGATCATTAATTATCTTAAAATTATCTGAACGTGAAATATAATTCAAAAGAAAAATTAAAATAATATCCTAGAAGAATAATGAATTAGTAGAAAGGAATCTGTATTCGCAATCATTCTTATTTATTTCTCCTTTTGCTACACATGATCAGAAATCATTAAAAAGTTACAAAGCAGACAACATTGAATTTGGCATTAGTACATATTTCAATTATAATTATGACCCCCGGAGGAATTTCGGAGTGTAATTAAAATAGAAGATGAAATTAACGACTGCCAAAAGCATTTTCTTTTCTTTAGAAATTTATATCTCAATTGTTCGCATTCATAATCGTTGCGTGTTCGCATCACTGGACAGTTAATAATCACTTTAATGAACGGTTAACTCTTTATTACAGTCTTTCTTATTGTTTAACGACGAACATCACGGTTTCCATTCAATTTTCCTTCTTTTTTTCTTTATTCTACCATTTATAAGTAACGAATTTTTAGGGCAGGGAGCACACGTACGAAAGTCGTCGTTGCTTTGACCTAGAAACTTAGAGTTTGTTCGAACGATGAACGGTTACGCGAAATACAAGCGTCCACCTTGCAGTCGTTCACCTCTGCCAATAAAACGGCAGTGGTCTTCTCTCTCTCTCTCTCTCTCTCCTACTTACTTCCTTCACTACTCTCTTCCTTCTCTTTCTTCCTTCTTCCCCCCCCCCCTACCATTCCTTCTTTTATCGTTTTTGCTTACCTTCCCCTAAGTCTATGTTGCCGACACATAACCTATGCGTATACGCACGTGCGTACCCACGCCCTTGATATCGTTGATTACGCGTATTACTTTACCGATCATAATTCGTAATTAACTACTTTTTTGCGTCTGTTTCTCTATGTCATAAAAATACATTCGAAGAATTGAGCAATAGAATACTTAAGTAGAAGTAAAATAAATTTGTAAGCTTACACTTATACGCGGATTTTTCTTGTAAATACAAATTTGCATTTTAAAAATATTTTGCCACGTGACTCTTGATGTCTTGTGTTTTTTTTTTTTTTTTTTTTTTTTTTTTTTTTTTTTTTTTTTTTTTTTTTTTTTTTTTTTTTTTGTCACCGGATAAATCGTCTCTTTGAATTTGTCCGCTCTCGTCTAAGAATATTTATACGTGGACGATGATTGGTCAATTTTCGAATAAACGATTACGCCCACCATTTTTAAACGTTCCTCTTTATGTATGGAGTAAAGCGATGATTTCCATTAACTTTCGACGGAATGTTTTTACGAAAGTTGAGAAGAATGCGTGTCAAGACCATACGTTTTAATAAGAATTATAATTTTTGTATAGATTTATATCGGTACATAAAACGATTTTTGAACTTTGAAATCTATAGTACGTTTGTATTTCGTCGCTACTATTTCACCATCTCTCCCCTCCCCTTTTCTCTCTCTCTCTCTCTTTCTCTTTTCTTTTCCATTTATCTCTTTTTAATTATAATTAATATAGATCTTTATCGATAGAAATAGAAATTTTTGAACTTTGAAATCTATCATACGTTTGTGTGTTTCATCGTTAATATTTTCTCCCCCCCCCTCCTCCTCCCTTCTTCGTTCCGCCCTTTTCATTTATCTCTCTTTTTATTACTTTTAATCATTTGCGTAGATATATTTTCATCTCGATAAGCCACTGTCGATCAGGTTGCTTTTGAACGTTGAAGATACTACCGCACGAGGGGCATATTTTCCTTCTCTTCTTCTTCTTCTTATTCTTCTTCGCTTTACGGCGAGGCCAACCTACGAGAATAAACCTTATTTAGAAACACGTAGGTGTATGCTCGATGATGTCTGCCCACATTTCACGGTGGCTCACGATCCGAAGCCAAAGTAGTAGTTACTTATTTGAAAATTTTCTGTATCAACGGATAGCAGCGAGGCCGTAACTTAAATGGATATACTTTATTACGCGATCATAAAGGCAATTATCACGATGCCATTATTACGAATAAAAATTTCGAAGATATTTAATTGGAGAGTTTCTTAATTTTACCATCGATATGCAATGGAATTTTCGGAGATTTCCTTTCTCTCTCTCTCTCTCTCTCTCTCTCTCTCTCTCTCTCTCTCTCTCTCTCTCTCTCTCTCTTTTTTTTTTTTTTTTGTCACCCATCTCGCCATATTGTTCCATGAATTATCAAGTAATGATGGATTTTCATTAATTCGATGAATATCGAGTAATGGTGAATTATTGGATTATATTTTATATATATATATATATATTAAATTTATTTAAACGATACTTCTGATTTTGTATATACTCTAATATGAATATGTATGTATGTATGTATGTATGTATATGTATATATATATATATCCATATATATGCATATGCATGTACATGATACTCGATTTTTAATTAACGACACTCGATGTAAACGTCAGATCGATAAGAACCTTCGATAGAGCCTATATTAAATTTTACAAGCAAATGCAGATGATGCTGCTAAAGCTCGTTAGTTCCTAGTTAATCCATTAATTCTGGATTGTAAACTTTTTCAACAATAATGATTCATCGTTTTCATCGTTACTCTCTCTCTCTCTTTCTTATTTTTTTTTCTTTTTCTTTTTTTTCCTTTCTTTTTTTTCTTTTTTTTTCTTTTTTTTTTTTTTTGTAGACTCTTAGAATAATAACCTTCGATTCGATGCAAGTGAGAAAATCGCATTCTTTCGATACACCACGAACAAAGCAATTTGACTGAGAGAGTTGTATGGGAAAAAAAAAAGAAAGAAAGGAAGAATAAAGAAAAAAAGACGAAAAATTGCAATGTCATCGACCACACACATACACAACATGGCATGACATCGAACTCGATCGGTGAAATTTATTGTCGACGGTAGATCTTGATAAATCGCGTGTCGTAAAAAAAAAAAAAAAGAAAAAGAAAAAAAGTAGAATAGTCAGGCAGGTCATACAGAAACTTAAGGAAAAATTGAATGTGTGACCTTAAAAAAGGAGAAGAAGAATTTGCGAAAAACAGCTTTGTCGTTTTTGTTTCTCATACGCCATTGTTCGTCCCATCATCGTTCGCCATATTCGTTCGGACGGGAATTTTGAAGTGATCGGTCAACAAAGAAAATGGG
Source organism: Vespa velutina (assembly GCF_912470025.1). Lineage (NCBI taxonomy): Eukaryota > Metazoa > Arthropoda > Insecta > Hymenoptera > Vespidae > Vespa > Vespa velutina. The sequence continues at coordinate 5,989,186 of NC_062196.1, forward strand.
GATTAATTGCGTAATGATGCACGTGCAAGTCATCAAATTTTTAATGCTTTTTTTTTTCTTTTTTTTTTTTTTTTTCTTTTTCTTTTTCTTTTTTTTTTTTTTATGTAACAAATTTTAATCGTTTGCGTGTTCTTCTCTTCCGCACTTTTTTCTCGAACATATGCCGGCAGCTCACCGCCGAAATTTCTTTTATCGTACACATAGACACACACATAGACACATCTCTGTGTGATCTCTGACGCGCTTAGAGGTTTGATTATTTCACATCATCGGTCTCTCAATCAGGATCGATCGGATTTTCTCTCATCCGTAAGAGCTTCGTCAGTATATAAACAATCTCAATGCGATTTACGGTCGAACGTAATCAGTCCGGTCAATCGTCCTTGAATCATTATTTGTAACAAACGTGAAATTCACAGGAGATGAATGAATCGCTCGAAATATTAGATCGGTTACACGTATTTATGTTACAATCCCTTACCCCTCTCTTTTCTCCCTCCTTCTCATTTGTTTACGTGCATCCGTATATATGTGTATGTGCGTGTATCTCTTCTTTGCGCATGTCCTCGCAAATTTTCACATAATATATTATAAATAATAATTTATAATAATTTTTTAATAATAATTTTATAATATATTATATTATAAAATTAATATATATCAGTATATATATATATATATATATATGCATTATAAAATCGAATGTTTCATATGGAAACTATCTAAGAATTTCTAAAAGTTTCAATTCTTTTTTTCTCTCTTTTTTTTCTTTTTTTTCTTTTTCATTCGTTCTGTTTTTTCTCGCTCATAGGCACATATATCATCGTTGTCGTCGTCGTCGTTAGACATTATATCGAGTTTCACCTACGCTCGTTCCGTTGCTACCACACGACACTTATATACTTGCACTGTATGTGTTCTCTCTCTCTCTCTCTCTCTCTCTCTCTCTCTCTCTCTCTCTCTCTATCTATCTATCTATCTCGATCCAATCGCTTTATACAAACGTTTTTCCACTTGTCGCGCGCGCACGAGATTGAACTAATTTCGTACACTCCCTATTTCCTGCAGTGCCAGCGGGCAAACCAATGTCCGTGTCCGAATAGACATCATCTTTTTCCTTTTTTCTTTTTCTTTTGCACATATGTAATCTTATTTCTTCTTTTTTTCTCTTATTTTTCTTTTTTTTTTTTTCTCTTTTTCTTTTCTTTTTGTCAAACCGCGTATTTCCCCGCTCCCCTTTCCACCCCCTCAAAAGAAAAAAAAAAACAAAAAAACGTCAACGTACGAATATTTCTTGTGATTAAAGAATTTCATTCTTGAAAAATGTCAACGTATCCGTTTAAAACGAGAACAATATGCTCTTCGTACTTCGACGATATTAAACATTATTTTCTTGTTGGAACACACGACTGAATGTCAAATAAATTTTCTCTTTGTCTCTTTCTCTCTCTCTCTCTCTATCTATCTATCTATCTATCTATCTATCTTTTTCTTTTTTACAAGTGAAATTTCAATTTCTAAAGGGCAACCAATATTTCTCTCTCTCTCTCTTTCTCTCTCATTTCTTCTGCATTTTTCTTTTTTTTTTTTTTTTCGATCACATTTTATTTTCAATGAGTCAACATTAAAAGAAATATTAACATGCGTCTGTTCTATTATCTTTTTTATTTTACGTAAAAAAAAAAAAAAAAAAAAAAAGAAAAAAAAAGAAAAGAAAAAAAATTAAATTTCTCTTTCTTTCTCTATCCCCCTCCCACCCGTTTCTCTCTATTTCTATCTATCTATTTATTTGTCTATCTAAGAATTCAAAATGAATGCGAAATGTGGAAAATGTAATATCCCATTTAAATTCGTGCCGTTCGAGAGAAATCTCTATGGCGATGGTGTAGTAGAAAAGTGAGAGGGGTGGGGATCGGACGATGAGGCGAGTTAGGGAGGGGAGAGGGAATGGAGAACCCTTCGTTTAGCTCTGACTTTCTCAGCTCGCACGGGACTGGTTGGTCCGTGGTACTACTGCGCCTATAATCGATGACGTCATTGATCGCCACGGTCATTGTCAAGATCATCGCAATGCAGGAGAGAAGGATGACACTGCGATTTTAAAACTTGGCGAGAGCTTTATCTAGCTATAGTTCGAGATAACTCTCTCCCTGTCTCTCTCTCTCTCTCTCTCTCTCTCTCTCTCTCTCTCTCTCTCTCTCTCTCTCTCTCTCTCTTTCTTTATCTCTATCTGTATCTCCCTCTTAATATCTTAAAAATGTCGAAAATCTTGATATAACATCACGCAAATATTTCATTTATATAAACGAATTCTACGAGTACAATTTTTTTTTTTTTTTTTTTTATACATACGTACATTTCATTCTTATATATATATATAATGTATTATTATATTTAATATTTATGATAAGAGAAATGCAATAATGCATTCGTATCGTCTTAATCCATTAATGTGTTGTGTTAGATGGTCGTATATTCGATCCTTTGTAAATATTATCTATTTGAGTTAATCAAAAGAAATAGAAAAAGAAATAAAAAAAAATTCTTTCCCCTCGATCGAATAATAAACTACTGATTACTACAGGTAGAAGGAAGAAGAGAGAGAGAGAGAGAGAGAGAGAGAGAGAGAGAGAGAGAGAGAGAGAGAGAGAGAGAGAGAGAGAGAGAAATCTTCGTAAAACTTGTCTGTCGTACGTTTGACATTGGGGTGCAGTCATTAAACGAGTGTTAAGAGAAAAGTCGCTGGGTTTACTTGGGGAAAAGTGGGGAAACGAGAGAGACTACGTGAATTAAAGAGACGACACGACGACGACGACGACGACGACGACGACGACGATAATGGCGGTGTATTAACCGAGAATAATATATACATATATGCATACATATAGATATACTTATGCAATATGCACATATATACATATATAAAACTTATGAATATACGTACAATGACGTGTGAATTTTCCTCGATCACATCATTTTTGTAATTTTCCTTACAAAAGAAAAGCATTAAGGAATTTTATGTGTGTGTGTGTGTGTTATGTACATTCATTTATATATATATATATACATTTATGTGTGTGTGTGTCTGTGTACACATACATAAATGTGTACACACACACATAAATGTATACGAAATAAAAATATAAAACTATTCAAATCGATAAAAAAACAAGGGAATGGCATCGATGATTTGTTTCATCTTTTTCAACGAACGCTAATTGGTGGTTTCCTTTGAATATATTATAATATATATATATTGTTCGTTTGTATGAAAACCCAGTGCATTTTTATTAGACCTTGAGATTTCTTCCATTCTATCCTTTCCTATTTTATTTTTCCTTATTTTTTCTTTTTTCTCTTCTCTTCTTTTGTTTTGTTTTCTTGTTTTCTTTTCTTTTCTTTTCTTTTCTTTTCTTTTCTTTTTTTCTTCTTTCCGGCCCCATTTCTTTTTTCTCGCAATATATATCTTAGGTCGACATTGATAATCTTGTCGTAGAAGAAAGGGAGAGAGAAAAAAAAATGATATTGCAATGCGACGTTTGTTATTGATTTTAGTGCGTTGAGAAGAGTGAGAAATTTGTATTCCGTTCGATGGATTCGAACTTATAAAAAAAAAAAAAAAAAAAAAAATTACATGCATTCGAACTGATCAGTTGTAATTCTTACGTCGGATGATTTTTTTTATGATTTTCATACTTTTGTTTTTTTTTCTTTTTTTTTTTTTTCCTTTTTTTTTTCTTTTTTCTTTTCTTTTTTAAATTCATATCACAACAGAAAGAAAAAAAAGGAAGCAAGGAAAGTTATTGCGAAATTCTTTGTAAAATAAAAAACAGAACGCAATAAACAAAAAGCATTCGTTACTTATTGATCGATATCTTCTATCATCATATCGTTTTGTTTAGAGAGCTGTTTAGTGAATAGAAAAAGATAGCCATAAGAGTTGTTGGGGCCGTTTGAATCGATACAACGATACGCGTGCACGTTTACCTCTATAGAGATTAACGTAAAGTCAGATATACACATGGTGTGCAAAAGGAAGTCCTAGGTGAAGGAGAAAGAGTCAGTACGGTGACCTATGAGTCATTGCCGAGGTCACATTATTATCGCTCAAGTGTTCGACGTGCTTGATGAATCGTCTCTCTCTCTCTCTCTCTCTCTCTCTCTCTCTCTCTCTCTCTCTCTCTCTCTCTTTTTTCTCTGTCGTCTCTTTCCATTTCCATTAGAAATTTCTACCAAGGAGTTTCCTTCTTTTTCTTAAAACAAACAAACAAGAAAATTTAATATTGCACTTCTACGATAATTTGACCGGCACAGGCCATTCACCTTTGATGTATAAGAGAAAAATTTTCCTTTCTCTCTCTCTCTCTCTCTCTCTCTCTCTCTCTCTCTCTCTCTCTCTCTCTTTTTATCTATCTATATCTATCTCTTTCTCTCTCTCTCTTTGTTTTTATCTATCTATATCTATCTCTTTCTCTCTCTTTCTCCTTTTTTCTCTTTGTAATATTCCCTTCGGAACTTGTCGTTTGCTTGTAGGATTATTTAGGAATGTTTACAAGATATGTTGCGATATGGTATGCGAGCGAAATTATATGTGTATACGTATGTATAATGGATATGTACGTACGTACGTACATACTTATGTAGTAGAATATGTATAAGAAATTATGTACAGCAAACGATGAGAAATAAAACATACGCGAGAACGACGTCGTTGCTTTCGTAAAGAATGCGTCATTGTGTTGCGTTATGTGACGTCATTGCTCTTTCGACTTCAGCTGACTGCTCTCTCCTCCCTCCTCCCTCCCTCATTCCTTCCCTCTCTCTGTTCCTTCTTGTATTTATCTTTTCTTTTTTTTTTTTTTTCGTCCTTATCTCTTTTTTTCTTTTCGAAATGGTAACGCACACTCCTATGATAGGATATTTAAATACATCAAGAATGAACAGCCTTTCGTAACATTTCGATTTGTAAAAATGAAAATTATTCGCACGAAATCGAATTATATTTTCATGCAACTTAAGTTTTTTTTTTTTTTTTTTTTTTTTTTTTTTTTTTTTAGGTCAAATATTTTTATTGATTAATGATATGTATTTTATATGATCATTTAATGGTCAAGAGTGGTAGTGTGTGTTTGCGATAAATTTGATCATTATATTAGTAATTAATTATCAGGATGTTTAGTCATTTATCAAAAAGTTTGATGTTTTGTTAAAAATACTAATCAAATGTTCAATAATGCTGATCAAATTAAATGGAATAAATCTTAATTTTCTAAACACACACACCCATGCATGCATGCATGCATATACGAGGATGAGGGTTTGTTTGTAATGCTGCTCTACGTTTTAATAGTTTTCTAAACGTCGTTTTTTCTCTCCCTTTTTTTTTTCTTCCTTTTTTTCTCTTTTTCTTTTTTCCTCTGCCGAAAAAAAATGACCTATGACGTTCGTTTTATCATTACCATTAATTTCTTCTCTTAATTCTTATCGTGTCATGGAAACTAGGAAAAGCCAACATGAAAATAAAAATGATTTGTCGATTAATCGCCGTCCCTCTCCCTCTCTCTCTCTCTCTCTCTCTCTCTTTGTCTCTTTCTCCCTCTTTCATTCTTCTATACGATTGTCCATTAAACTTTGATAACGCTATAAACATTAATCAATAAACGGAATGACGATCGATCGATAGGTATTTACGGTATACGAAGCGCGTGCCATCGTGCCCCCGTAAAATTTATTTACTCGGAGTTAATCGGGTTTGCTCCTTCGCCGTGAAAGTTCGTTGTCGGGTCGACGCATTTTTGTCGAGAGTTCGCGACGTGAGAGAAAGAGAGAGAAAGAGAGAAAGAGATAGAAAAAAAAAAGAAAGAAAGAGAGAGAAAGAGAGAGAGATAAAATGTAGGTCGAAGCGATCTTGGATGTGACGTTCGAAAGGCGTAGAGGCGCGAAGAAGTAAAAAAGAAAAAAAGAGAGAGAGAGAGAGGATGGGAAGAAAAAAAAGAGGAATATAAAAAAAAAAGAAAAGAAAAGGGAGGTTCTATTCCGTTCTTCTTCCTTTCCATCGGACATTTTTGCTCTCTTTTTTTTCTCATTCGCAATCAAAGCCAATTCTCTTTGATTTCGTTTGAAACAGACACTTCCATTTTTTTCTCTCTCTCTCTCTCTCTCTCTCTCTTCCATCTTTCTTAGTAAATAATCCATTTATCTATCTTAATATTCCGATAAAGGTGTGAGGTAGAGAAAGAGAGAGAGAGAGAGAGAGAGAGAGAGAGAGAGAGAGAGAGAGAAATGTTAAAGATGAACTCTTTTTGTTCTTTTGCGAGTTTAACGATCGAATTAATCTTTATCCCTGTGTTCAATCGCAAAATATTAATTAAATAGTATTAATGTTAATTGAAAAATTACTAATTAGAAATATATGTGTGTGTGTGTGTGTGTATATATATATATATAAAAGAGAGTAACAGAAAGAAAAACTTTTTATCGACGAATATCTCATAGAGATAAATGTCGATATAACGAATGTTTGAACGAATGGTTGAACGAAGGGAAATAAAATTGATCGATCAAGAATAAAAAAAGAAAAAGGAAAGAAATTCGAATAAATTTTCCTGCCATATGTAATAATCGCACATGGGAGCACCAGCCAGCACTAGCAATAGCAAGAGCAGCAGTAGCTATGACACTCTAATTATTCCACCCACTTTATCTACTCACTCACAAAACCCCCTGTGTTCCGTTGGTAAGCCTTCGACCGGACATAGTTAAAACTCCAACGATAATGCGACTTTATCGCTACGTCGTTAACTCTATAATTAATCGAGTCGCGTTTTACACGAGTATTAGTTAGGTTACCCCCAAGCTATTCGTTTGATTTCTCATCCCCCTCATCATAATGGTGATGGTAAAGATTATGGTGGTGGTAATGATAGCGGTAGTGGTATAGTGAGTGGTAAGCGTTTGGCGAGAACATATTTCTTTGAATGATAGTAAACGAGAGAAAAGGGGGAAGTGCGTAAGCACTTTGTCGACCCTTGTTTTATTCTCTCTCTCTCTCTCTCTCTCTCTCTTTCTCTCTCTCCTTTTCTTTTCCCTCTCTTCCTACTTCTCAACTATTCTTTTTTTTTTTCCTTTTTCTTCCTTTGCGCTCATTAACGACACAGCCAACTCTCAAACCACGTGCTACGTCCTTTCCAAACGCTTGTCTCCTTTTAATCGATCGATAATGCTGTTCAACAAAAATAAACTGTTTTTTCTTTTTTTTTTTTTTTCCTTCTTTTCTCTCTCCGACACGAAGCGAATAAACACGCATAAATACGAACGCAATCGCGCGCGCGCGCGCGTCTGCTCGCAGAAAGATTGAGATAGAGATAGAAATGGAGATAGAGAAAGAGAGAGAAAAAGAGAGAAAGAGAGAGATTTGTATTTGATAGATATCGTGACATAGAATACTTAAGAATTTACTATAAGTAAAGGCGCGTATCGCGTTTCATTATCGTGAGAAAAAATTATCGTTGGTAGAATTGAAAAGTTTTTAAAGAAACGTGCGAGTTCCGACAATTTTTGGCATTGGCAAATGCGATAAATGTTTTATTTTAAAACACTAAAAACGGTTCTATGCGATTTGGAAATACAGTTAATCCAGGGTTTTTTTTTTTTTTTTTTTTTTTTTTTTTTTTTTTTTTTTTTTTTTTTTTTTTATCTACAATTAAACTTATTCAGCCTAATAAATGTCTCTTCTTTATAAACTGTTGATGAACGTATTGTCGACTCGTGTGTATATGTGTGTGTGTGTTTGTATGTATATTAAAGAATGACATTATAAAACTTTATATTTTATGGAATACGTCAATTTGACAGATTTTTGATGTCATATTTAAAATTACAGAAAGAGAGAGAGAGTAGAGGAGGAGAGAGAGAGATCTAAAATAAGACTTAGAAATTATAAATATGTACTATATTAAATATTTCTATTAAACATTAACACTCGAATATAAATTTATAATTAATTTTGTGTTAGAAAAAGAAACAAAAACGAAAAAAAAAAAAAAAAGAAAAACAGGATAAGAATAAAAATTATATATTTGTATGTAATTTCAAAGTTGAATAAAATTATTCAAGGATTAAATTGTGCATAAAAGGATCTACGTAAAAGAAATTTTTCAAATTTCGCTATGAAGTTTTTTACATAAAATTTTACATTAAATAAAGAGAGAGAGAGAGAGAGAGAGAGAGGCGATGGGAGGAAGGGAGAAATAAAGAATGCAAAAAAGAAAGAATCTTTTTCAAGCTTGGAAAAAAGAAGAATACGCTTTTAAAGAGTAGATCGAAATGCAGATGCAAGGTGCAGGAGCGCCCGCGCATAAATACAAATACACACATACACGGTGAGTGAACTTGCGATTGATCCAGAGACGCGTTTTGTACCGCACACACATACACACACACACGCGCGCGCGCGCGCGTACATAGCAAAAGCAGATAGATACATACAATATACATATGTTATACAGACGGTGACGTTTCACGGAGCAATACTGTCGGAACGTCGACCTTCCTCTATGTATGCGTGTGTATGTTATGTATATGATCATTGAGAGCGACAGAGATAGAGAGACAGACAGATAGATAGATAGGAGAAACGGTTTCGTCTTACATACGACGTTGTATGTCTCGTGCTCCGATAATGAGAATTATATAATGAAACACATGTAGTATGCGGACTCAGCAAATTTTCTATGTTTCTTTTTTCTTTTTATTATTTTTTCTTCTTTTTTCTTTCTTTTTTTTTTTTTTTTTCTTTCTTTTTTTCTTTCTTTCACTTTTTTCTTTTTATTTTTTTTCTTTTTTCTTTTTTTTTTTTCTTTTTTCTTTTTTCTTTTTTCTTATCTTATACGTGTTAGAACGCAGAAGAACAAGAGGAGATAGTTAAATTAATGCACAAGCACATATTATACGAAGAGAGTAACATTCGTAACCCCGGAATAGTAATTATTACGACATGAAAAATCAGATGGAAGGATGAAGGAAGGGAGGGAGAAACGAGGGTAATGTTAATCATTACAAGTTCTCCGTATTTAAAAAGGATCATATTGTAATCGTCCTCGTATTTCCCCTTTGAAATATATTTTACTACTAGTAAATGTCACATGAATTTTTTCTAACACATTTTCTTTTATTTATTCTTGCTTCTTTTATACCTTTATATATGTAAAGTTCTATAGGGTATAACTGATTGATCTTTCAAAGAATTAAGATTAAAGAGTTAAGACTTTTACAAATAAATTTCGAGACTTTAAACGGATTAGAAAATGTTTTATTAATTTATGGGATTGAAAAAAATAATAATGATTGTTATGACGATTCGAATTTGTCGTGCAAAATCATTGAAGAAATTGTCACGTCAAATCGTATGTGAGTTATAAATTGTTTGTTTATTTATTTATTTTTATTTTTTCATTTTATATTTTTTTGTAAGAAATGCAGATTAATGGACAATTAAAATAATCATCAAGAGATTCAGGTGGAAAGACAAAATGAAGCTTAAGTAATCTAACATGATAATATTCTTAGCCATTGTAGATATATTTCAAGCTCCATATTTATAGGACATTTTGTTTATAGATCTCTGAAAGCTTATTCCAAAAGTTTGTACATAGAGATCAAATAGTTACGACACCCTGTATATTACTAGTTCGTATTGGACACGTAATATCTCTAATTTTCATTCGTATTCTTATTATAAAATCGTGAAAACATTTCATTTATTTAACGATTTAATTATACGACAAGCAACAAGCTTATTGCAAAATGATCTATGTGTATATTTACGATTAATAACGATTCTAATAACATTAATATAGTAATCAATCGTTGTAAGTATATTTATAGCGATGACAAAGATATTAATAATACGACATTAAGCGATAATTGATTTTATTAATATAACACCTTTTAAATAAACAGAATAAGAAAATGAAAAATGTTTGAATTTTATATTAGAACCCAAGAGAGGTGGTTGATTGGTTGGATTCGATCCTAGAAGTTTTTTCTTTATTTCTAAAACTCGATTGGTCGATCAACGACCTGAACCAAGGGTCGATTTCTCGACCAATCAGATTCAACGTTGTAATATCAAGCGAATATTTTGATTGGATAAGGATGATGATAAGTATGATTATACACATATAAATATATATATATATGTATGTATACATGTATATATATATATATATATATATATATATATATATATATATTTATGTACATACATACACACATGGATATATATATATATACATATATGCACATATATACATATATATACATACATATACATATATAGATTTCCAGTAAGTTCGACGACATTATAGGGTCGAGCAAACACGATTAAATGGTATTGGATGTGGTAGAGGGTGAGAAAGATGAGATAGTATGATGGATAGAGAAAGAAAGAGGGAGAGAGAGAGAAGCTAGAAAAGAGCCGGGATGATAGAGAAAGCAAGAAAGTAAAGGAGTAGAGAAGAGCGTGTTCCGGAAGGGCAGTCGCCGGCATTCCGGATCAATACTCCCACCGCCGTCGCTTCTCTGGGGGTTTGTCGGGGTGGTAGATTTTCTCTCTCACTCTCTTCCCACCCTCTCTCTCTCTCTCTCTCTCTCTCTCTCTCTCTCTCTCTCTCCTCTTTCTCTGCTCCACACGTAATACACGAAATCCGTGGTCTCGTCCAACTACATCCGTTACTTTCCTACTTGCACCGCTTCGATCCGTTTTCTCTCTCTCTCTCTACCTCCCTCCTTTCCTCCCTCTTACTTACTCACTCACTCACCTACTCGCTCTTTCTCCCTCTTCACTACTACCACTTATACTCTTTATCTATCTATCTTTTTCTCTTTAATATCTTTTTCTTTTTCCTCTCTTTCTTTTTTTTCTTCTCTTTTCTTTTTCTTCTCCTTTCTCTTCACTGTAGTACGTTCGTATGCACGAGAAATTTACGCGCAGGACGTTTTGTACTCCAGCATGAATTAAACTCCCAGAAATCGATTAAATCGGGAATTTGTATGGTGTATGTATGTATGTATACTTTTTTTTTTTTTTTTTTTTTTTTTTTTTTTTTTTTTTTTTTTTTTTTTTTTTTATAGAGTTATCTGTAAAAGTTCCGTAACACTTTAGAGAATTTAATTTTATTATCGAGATGTGTATAATTACCCTTATCTTTTTGTTCTCTCTCTCTCTCTCTCTCTCTCTCTCTCTCTCCTTTCTAAAATTCCGTCGTAAACATAGTAATAATTCTTGACAATTTATTCATTTCGTTCTGTATCGCGTTGTTTTTACTAAAAAAAAAAAAAAAATAAAAAAAAATAAAAAAAGTAAAAAAAAAGTAAAAAAAAAAGTAAAAAAGAAAAAAAAGAGAGAAGAAGAAGAAGAAGAAAGAAAAGAAAAGAGAAAAAAACAAATATCCTATCTCGAAACAATAAGACACTTGAAACTTTTAAATATATATATATATATAGTGTATGGTATGATACATTTCTAGTTATATGTCATTGATATTACTTTGAATGAAAAATAATGTAAAGAAAGAAAAATAAAAGAAAAAAAAAAAAAAAAAACGAAGATTGGATCATACGTTGTTTTCTCAATGATAGATAGATTTGTATTTTTATGAATTCTGCGAAGAAGGAAATCTCTCTCGATAGTAATATATCATAAAGAAATGAGTCAGACAAAGATTAAATTACATCGTGTCGAATCTATGTACATACGTATGTACTATGTATCTACGTATTTGTATCAGAAGTTCAAAGGGTCAATTCTTCGCTTGTAAGAGATGTAAAGAATGTTTCTTTTGGTTAGTCCATTAGTCAGTCGTGCTGAAAATACAATACACACACACATACATCTTCCCTTGGGTCATCCCTATGCGCCACCCTCTAGTTTTTCTTTCCTTCTTTCCTTCTTTCCTTACATTTTTATCCCCTCGTTCTTTTTTTTTTTTTTTTATTTTCTTTTTTTTCTTTTTTTCATTTTTTTTCTTTCTTTTTCTTTTCTTTTCTTTTTGTTCTTCTATGACAAACGGTCGACTTTAAACTACGAGAGAGTTACTTATCCACAGTTTCATCCATCCAACCCCGATTTCTTTCGAATTGTTGACAATTCTATATCACAAAAAAAGGAAGAGGAAAAGACATAGTTAGAGATAGATAGAGAGGGTGGGATGGGTTGAGGGGGGGGGGAGAAGAAAGAAAGAAACTTCTCTTTTCCTTTTAAATTGTTAGTAGGTAGGTTAGCCAACAGGATTATATTAAATATTGTGCAAACGATTTTACGAGTCACTGGCGCGAAAAAAATTCCGCGTCTCTCACATAAAATAGGATGTGATGTACATTTTTTCAGGAAAATGAAAGAAAAAAGAAAGGAAGAAGGAAAGAAAAAGTAAAAAAATACAAATAAAAAATTAAAGAATTTGTAGTGACAAAGTTTGAAGAAAGATTAAATGTCACGTGAAATTATCATAAATAAATAAATAAATAATATGATCCGAAAGAATGGAACTTTTAAATGAGGCGTCAGATTGCGAACGATTGATGAAATTAAAGGGAAAAGAAAATAATAATAATGATTAAAAAAAAAAAAAAAAAAAAAAACAGAAGAAAGGTAGAAGTAATGTATTATATTTCCGTTTCTTCCATTTTCCTCTTTTTCTCTCCTTTTTTAACTTTAAACGTGGTTCTACTTTATCCTATCATTCACTAAAGGCAAAATAATTATCATCGATTCTTTATTTTTTTTATTCGAGGAAACGTTCGTTTCTCCTTTTCAAACGATGCTTTTCTACGAGTAGAAAACTTTCTGTAATCTTAAAACCGAATATATATTTATATATAATGGCGAATAATTTATTTCTTGACTTTCCGGATGACGTGGAATTCATTTGTCGAAAGTATCAAAGAGAAATCGATAAAAAAAAAAAAATAAAATAAAAGAAAGGAAAGAATAAAAAGGAAGAATAAAATAATAATAATAATAATAATAATAATAATAATAATAATAATAATAATAAAACAAAAGAAAAAAGAAAAAATGTAGCTCGAGATTGAAGGAAAGGGGATGTGGGGGTAAGGATAGATAGAAGGACGATAGGGGGGATGATAGAGGTAAAAAAATAAATTAGAAATATGTGAATAGTGTTACATATCAAAGTGAAAAAGAATTGTTGCACAAAGGATTACTGCTGCGCACTACATTCGATATCGTTAAGGTTTGCTGTGTTAACTGTTTTAACTGTTTCGACTTATTATCTCATCATTATAATCAGGGGAAATAATGACGCTCGATCCGAACGGATTCTACGAGAAACATATATATATATATATATACATATATATATATATATATATATATATATATATGTAATAATACATACATAGCAAGGACGTACATGCGAGTGAACAAGCGAGCAAGCAAAGCAAGCGAACGAACGAACGAACGAACGTACGTTTATACTATGATGCGCGATGGTGGGTATCGTCGTCGTCGTCGCGACCGATACGAGTACGTGAAAGTACGTCGTGTGTTATGAATGAAATTATAAATACGAACACGCTAGATAATCATGCACACGTAACTCGGAAACGAGCGGCAAGCAGAGCCGAGCCGAGCCGAGCCGAGCCAGCAGTATATAAACTCTATTTTTGGAATTGTTCGCGCGACGAAAGGCCGCCCGATTTCTCGTTTATCGACCATTTATCGTACCTTTAACCGATTAATGTTCCTTTTTTTTTTTTTTTTTTTTTTGTTATTTATTAATTTTTCTTCCTTTCTTTTTTCTTTTCTTTATATATATATATATATATTTATATAAAGAGCAATAAAAATGTATGACCCCGTGATCATGAAAGTGATATCTAAGTCGTTCGAGATATTAATAGACATATTTTTTCTCTCTATGTATTATATTCTTTAAAATTTTTTTTTCTTTTTTTTTCTCTTTTTTTTCTCTCCTTTTTTTTTATTTTTTTTTTATTTTTTTTATTTTTTTTTTTTTTTTTATTTTTTTTTTTTTTTTTTTTTTTTTTTTTTTTTTTTTTGATAAGGAAAGATAAAGAGTTATGCATTTTTCAAGAATAAATATATTTCTTTTTTTCTTTCTTGGGTTTTTTTTTTGTGTGTGTACAGTCATTATAGAAATAAATAATTTTTATATTATTCATAATGTTGAAATGTTTTGATACCGAAAGTATATATATGTATATAGCTTAGAAATCATAAATCATTCATAATTAGCGCGGCAGGTATATAATAATAAAAAATCGTTTAATTATTAATCGAACGAAATTATCGATAGTCGATAATTTCTTGAATAATCGAGTCCTCCTAGATTAGATTAATAAGAAATTTGAAAAATATTTTATCTATCTTTGATAATTCGCCTTTTTAAGAATTATCAAGATTGTTACAACGTATTGACGCCTCGTTTTAATAACGAGAAAGATATGATATACTTTGAGGTTAACTTGCTATTGCTGATCGATACTTGTTCGATTATTCTTTTTCTTTTTCTTTTATTTTATTAATGATTATCCGTCGATAACGATGCTTTTCTTTATTATCGACCAAGGCGATCGTTAATTTCAATTAGTTAGGTAAATCAGTTTGACGAAGTGTTCGTATGATCTTGACATTTCTCTGTGTTTTTTCTACTGAAGTACTCTACGTCACATTTGACTCGTTTCTTCAATGACAAGATTCACCACGAAAGTTGACATCGTGCCCGGAATGGAAGCTTGTAACTGATCCAAAACATATTTAGAGTTTCTTCATCATCTTCGGCGCATTAGCTTCTTCATGCAACATCGATCTCGTCTCTTTGAAATGCAATCGTTAAACAAAACAAAAGAGAGAGAGAGAGAGAGAAAAAATCGAAATATAAAAATACTTTGGCTATAGATCTCTAATTACTTTAGTTAACAACAAAATATAAAGAAAATAAGAGACGTACGTACGTGCAAGACTTATTAATTCGATAGTTTAATCGAAGTATAATCGAAATAATTTTCTTTCGAGTTCTCTCTCTGTCTCTCTCTCTCTCTCTCTCTTTTTCTCTCTTCCTCACGCGTGCGCACGCGCTCTGCGCGCACGATTGTTATCGAACGATCCACGTGGATAAGCGAAATATTTCCACCATGATTTTTAATGAATTCATTCGTACGACAAACGAAATTAAAGCTAGTTCGATCCAGTCTTACATATTTTCTTTTTGCACTAATAGTTCGTGATCATTTTATTTTCTGTTTATCAATCGAAATGTTAAATGTAAGATCAATCAATGTGTAAGATCAATCATATAAACTAAAAGGATTATTACGATATTGTTTTCATTCCCCTTTGGCGCGCATATTTTTGCATTGACATAAAATATATATTAATACGTGTAATTTACGTATGTACGTATCGTTAGAGATTAAGAAATTAATTGAATTTTCGTGAAATTTCATGAAAGACCGTTCAATATTTTTTCGGGTTTTAACCTATAAAAAAAAGTTTATAAATAAAATATATGCTCCCGTACTGAACTAACTGTTCGAAAAAAGACGATCGCACGAAATACACAGTATGATGTTTTTTTTTTTATCACCGCAGGGCATTACGAGTTCGTTACAAAGAGGAATTATTAAAGAGGTAGTACTACGTCACGTGTCTCTTCCTTCGTACTTTTAGCGACGTAAATGT
>NC_062196.1:6009909-6097409 GCF_912470025.1 Vespa velutina
TATACTGATACGTAATAATTATAATTAGTATAAATATTAATTAAATTATTATCGGTATATATTACAGTATATTATTATTATTATTATATATATATATAGTATAAATATTATTTTTATATGTATATTAAAAATATATTATACATATATTTATATATTTATTACATACTATAATATGTAAATAATATAATTTTTCGTGTATTTATCATGAAAATGATCATGCATTTATCATTATATCAAAAATAATTTATATCATTATAATTATATAATGATATAAATTAGCTTTTAATAATTTTTATGAAACATTTTATCGATAACATTCATTAATTTATTTTACAGATGTTACACCGTCAGAGCAAGAAGATTTGTTTATTAGAAAACTTCGGCAATGCTGTGTGGCGTTCGATTTTATGGATCCGATGGCGGATCTCAAGGGGAAGGAAATTAAACGCAGTACCCTCAACGAATTGGTGGAATACATCACGGCTGGACGAGGCGTTCTTACCGAACCTGTTTACCCAGAAATCATCAAGATGGTATGTCTATATCGTCGTTATTTTATCCACTTTTTTTTTCTTTTTTCTTTTTTGGTTTTTTTTTAATTATTCATGTTGTAAAATAATTATATATATATATATATATATTTTTTTTTGTGTAGATATCAGCGAATCTTTTCCGTACGTTGCCACCTAGTGAAAATCCAGACTTTGATCCAGAAGAAGATGATCCAACATTGGAGGCGAGCTGGCCCCACCTTCAGTTGGTTTATGAATTCTTTCTTCGCTTTCTCGAGTCTTCAGACTTCCAACCTGCCATTGGCAAGAAAGTTATTGACCAAAAATTTGTTTTACAAGTAAGGATTAATTTTATGAAAGAAGAATAAGTTCGAAATAACTGTCGCTATTTAAAATAACTTTTTTTTTTTTTATATCTCGGAAGAAACATTTTATTTATCTATTTTATATTTCAATATATATCATGTTTTATTGAACTATAAAAACAATATTATTCCAGTATATTAAGATATACTACTTCATATGTTTCTCAGAAAAAGAAAGGAAAACCGGAGAAGGAAATAAAAAAAAGAGATTTATAAAATTAATCATATGTATATAATAGAAAAATCATAATACCTTGAGAAAAAATGTTCGACGAAAATTTGAGGTAAACGTTTTTATTAAAACGATTGAAACCGGACACATTTTGATTAGTTAGTAATTTCTAGTGTTTAATGCTTCGTTTGAATCAACTGAAAATCAACAAAGTAAATGTTATTTCATTTGATATGACAATAATTATCGAACAAAATCTGTTTATATTAAGATGTAAATTAATGTTTATTGAGTAGATACAATAATGTAAATCGTAATTTATGATTACAGTTATTGGAATTATTCGACTCGGAAGATCCTAGGGAAAGAGATTTTCTTAAGACCGTTTTACATCGTATTTACGGCAAGTTCCTTGGTCTTCGAGCGTTCATACGCAAACAAATTAATAACATTTTTCTGAGGTACTTTTTGATTCACGTTATCCATATTATTTAGAATATTGATACCTGGAGAACTGGTTTGTTTATTCATATTAAAGACACGTTAACGTTGTTCTTTAATTATAGGTTCGTCTATGAAACGGAACACTTTAATGGAGTAGGCGAACTTCTTGAAATTCTTGGTAGCATCATTAATGGATTTGCTCTACCTTTAAAAGTAGAACACAAACAGTTCTTGATTAAGGTAACATTTTTTTTACATATTAAAAAAATTACATTGTGAATTAAAGATATATTTGATATGATTTCTTTTATCGTATATATATATATATATATATATATATTAGGGGGACCGGAAAGTAATGTCGCTTTCTTAAATTAAATTCAAACGAATAAATTTTTAACAAGTTTTTATTTTTAATCACAATCAAATATTGACATGCGCAGAAACGACATTACTTTCCGGTCCTCCTAATATATATATATATATATATGAGATCTCTTACGTCTAACAATTGATTTATCTGTTATACATAGGTATTACTACCATTACACAAAGTGAAGTGTTTATCGCTCTATCATGCACAGTTAGCTTATTGCGTTGTACAATTCTTGGAGAAAGACGCAACCTTAACGGAACCAGTTGTACGAGGCCTCCTTAAGTTCTGGCCTAAGACATGCAGCCAGAAGGAGGTTATGTTCCTTGGTGAGATTGAGGAAATACTTGATGTCATAGAACCTAGCCAATTTGTTAAAATCCAAGAGCCTTTGTTCAGGCAAATCGCACGTTGCGTATCCTCGCCGCATTTCCAGGTAATATGTAACTTGAATTCGTACATATATATATATATATATATATATATATATATATATATATATATATATAATTATAAATTATAATAAATTAAATTTTTGATATAATAGAAATAATCGTAAAATAATTTAATTGTTTATTTATCGATATACATAGGTCGCAGAGAGAGCATTGTACTTCTGGAATAACGAGTATATAATGTCGCTAATCGAGGAAAATAATCACGTAATAATGGCGATCATGTTCCCCGCATTGTATAAAATTAGCAAGGAGCATTGGAATCAGACGATCGTAGCACTTGTTTATAATGTACTCAAAACGTTTATGGAAATGAACAGCAAGCAATTCGATGAACTTACTGCCAGCTATAAGTCTGAAAGGCAAAAGTAAGCAAACGAATTTATGATTTTTTTTTTTATTTTTCTTCTTTTTTTTTTTCTTTTTCTTTTTCTTTTTTTTCGGTCGATTTTCTCGCAGAGTATAACGTCCGATATATTTTTCTCGTATTATGCAAATTATTCATTTCTTATTTAAATGATATCAAATTAATATAAAACAAATTATTTAATGAATATATATATATATATATATATATATAATGATAAAGAGAATTGGTTGTATATCATAAAAATATCAAGATATCATCCTACCTTTAATCTAAAAGTTCTTCATTCGTACAGAATTCTGTCGACTGATTTTAGTCTTTAAAAAAAATCTTTAAAAAAAAAAAAAATAGAAAAAAAAGAAAAGGTTAAATCTTTGATAAAAAATTTCTTTGTATTCTTTATTTGCTAGTATATATATATATATCTTTCTCCTCCTCCCCTCTCTCTCTCTCTCTCTCCCTCTCTCTCTTTCTCTCTCTCTCTCTATACATATTATACATATATATATATATATATATACACACATACATATATATACGTTTATCTAACAGAGAAAAGAAAAGGGAAAAGGAGAGAGAAGAATTATGGAAAAAATTAAACGAACTCGAAATAGAGCGACGCGGTGCACTAACAGAAACATCCAACAATTCTGTTCCTGCCACGACTGCACCAGCGACGCGAACCCGCCCCTGAGCTAGTATGTATATTCAGTTTAAAAATGACTCAATTGTTCAGAACCTTTTTTATAGTTTTTGGAACTCGAAATATTCACGTGAGTAAAGATAAAAAATTATTTTACTGCTGAAATTTTTTAGAATCGTTTCTACATACTAATTGTCATATATATATATCATTTATAAGTATTTGGTAAAACGTGTAATATATATTTTATATATATATATATATTACACGCATTAAATGCTTTTACATAAATTTACATATGAATATTATTTTTTTTTTTTTTTCCTTTTATTACAGGTGGACATACACTATTACGCTGCCCAGTTATTAGTCCTTAGTTTACGTCGATTGTCCATACACTACAAGCAAGAAATTATCGTTGTTAGAAAAAAAGAGGCAGAAGGAAGGAAAGAAAAAGAAGAAAGAAAAAAAGAAACAAATATCTCACGATGGCATTCTTGACGTAAAATACAATTTCTTTCGTTAGAATCGCGCCCGGAAGGCAAAATGGAGTTCGTAAATAAAAAAAAAATGAAAAAATATATATATATATACATATATATATATATATATATATATATATATATATATATATATATATATATATATATATGAAAGAATGAAAGAAAAAAGAAAGAAGAAGAGAAGGAAAAAGAAGGAGTTGTGAAGGAAGAAAGCAGAAAATCGCAATTGTATTGTTCTCTGACGCCATGATGATGATTGATGATGATAATTTTTAATAATTTTATTCTGTGTACATTAATGTTTATTTTTCTTTTTTTCGGATGAAAATCAGCAATCATTTAAGTTGTATAATGTACTTTCAGTGTCAGCACATAATACGAGGATGATATATTAGTGTGTCCCCTTCTTAAAGCTAAGATTTTCAGCTGTGCTCGGTTGGAGGGGACGATCGGGATGTAAATTTGAATGAATGCAGCAGTATCGTTATGAACCTTGTTTAACCTCCTACCCAAAAACCAAATCGACCCACCTACTCATACCCCCCTCCCCTACAATTATTTTTCTTTTACTTCTCTCTCTCTCTCTCTCTCTCTCTCTATATATATATATATATATATATATATATATATCACACACACACACACACACACACACACACACATACTCAAACTATCTCCTTTCTTTCTTTTCTTTTCGACGTGACATCGCACTTTGGATTATAAATAATGGCTAGTGTCTCGTTCGCCTGTGACTGACTCTGACTTTTACTATGATCCTCACCTCCGACGGAGCCAGCGGGGGAGGGGGAGCGTTGTTTGAAAATGTATCATATATTCGTATTAATGATGATAAATATAACAAAACGTAATAAATTAGGTAAATATATATATATATGTGTGTATATATATATATATATATATATATATATATATATATATACATAAATAATACAATATATTAATAAAAATATAGTAATATTGATGATACAAGAAAAATTACGCACTCGTACATACAACAGAAATATACCAAAAGCGGCAATTTTAATAAAAACGCGTGTATTAAGCATATATACGTATTATATACATACGAACTTCATGCGCTACTGAAGAAACACTAATGTTGTTTACGCAGACTGCATGCATGCACGCAAGCACGCACGCGCAACAACTAAATAATGGAACTAACTTTTTTCCACGAACGAAAGGATCTTATTGAAAGGATATATGCATAAGAACAGCATATCCAAGAACGATATATATATATATATATATATATATATATGTATATATATATATTCACGATAAATCGGGGAAAGGGGAGGGAGGTTGATCCGCCAAAAAAGAGATACGTAAAAAAGTATGGTTCTTTATTTTATTTTTTTTTTTTTCTTTTTTTTTCCTAAATAAAAGAGAAGAAAAAATGATAAAAAGATATGAAGGACAAGTATATACAATAATAAGAATAATAATAATAATAATAATAAAAAAAAGTTTAATTGTACCAAAATATTCATTGCTTATAAATATAATGATTAATAGAGATTACGATGCATAAGATTTATTCGGAGCTGTGCTCCCACTGTGGCCACCGTGAAAACGTGGGATCGTTTTTAAAATTTCTTACGATTGCATAATAATATAATAATATTAATAATAGTAATAATAATAAATAATAAATAATAAATAATAATAATAATAATAATAATAATAATAATAATAATAATAACGATAATTAATAATAACGATAATGATAATATTGATAATAAATAATACAAATAGTAATAGTGATAATAACGATAATAATAAAAATAATAAAAATAATAATAATAATAATAATAAATAATATTAAAAATAACGATAATAAATAATAACAAACAAATAATAGCAATTAATAAATAGATGATTAAACATTGAGTAATCATACTTGCTCATATTTTCATGAACTAGTTGGAAAAAAAAAAACCTATATACATTTATTATTATCTTTCATGTTTTACATTGTTCGTCAAATATTTTTCATCGTACTGTCTCTTAATATACTTTTTTATTTTGTACTTCTCATTCGCTTCGTGAAATGAAATTAGTTGCTAGAAAGAAAGTGAAGTACATGATTATTGTAAATGCTGTAATGTATAACTCCGAGAAACGTAGGTAGTATCGTACAAAGTCTTTAATGCGTAAATAGGCACTTTATTGATTGAATGTCTAATTTATTTTTACTCTGTTACTTTTTTCAATGCAGCTTACATGCAAATATAAATTAAAGGAAAAAAAAAAGAAAAAAAAAAAAAAAAAAAAAAAAAAAAAAAAAAAAAAAAAAATAGGAACTACATTCTGATGCAAATTGTTTTTATGTCACTGTAATATCAAAACCACAGTAGTTCATTCATGCGTGGCCTAATCCCTGTTAGCCCTGCAGATTTTCCTTTTTCTCATTGTGAACGCAGTTCTCTATTGTCATTTAGATATTTGACATTTAATTTTCATTGTGAGTTGGAGATATCATCGGGCAAGTAAGAAAGAGCGGGATATATTGTCTTTGATCGTATATATATATTAAAAAGGAGGAAAAAGAAAAAAAAAAAGAAAAAAGAAAAATAATGTAGATTGTAATACTGTTACGATTCATTAAGAAAAATGGAAATCACATAATATATCAATATTTTTTTACAGCATGACAAATTGCATTTCTACCACCATGTAGGACCAGTAGAATTCATTACTAAAACATTGAAGTTATAATAAGAATAAAACAACGTATGGATAATATAACATGTCTGCTGCAGGGAAACATAGACTTGGAAGAAGCTGCCTCAAACAGTTGTTTTACCTCAGCTTAATTATGCTAGAAATGCACGATACGTAAAAAAAAAAAAAAAAAAAAAAAAAAAAGAAAGAAAAAAAAAACTATACAAACATGAGATGCACTGTGATAGTTAACAAACAAAACCTATCATTAAACAACTGTTATTGATAGTTATTCAACGTTATTCTTTTCTCTTACTCCAATCAAAATTGAGAAGTACTAATTGAATTTGCCTATAACCAAATCCAGTGTAATCCTATTTTCTATTAAGCATTAATTGCAGAAACAAATATTTTCCTGGTAGTAAAAAGAAAAAAAAAAAAAGAGAAACAAACAAACAAAGTAGGAATTAAATTTTTTTACGCGCTACATATATATATATATATATATATATATATATATATATATTTTTTTTTTTTTTTTTTTAATTTATGATATAATATCTATATTTCATTTACATTTCGAACGGTGCTCTTATGATGAGAAGATCAAAACTGAAGCAGTAGGATAAATTTTGTATTTAAAAAAGAAATCCGGCAATAAATTTTCTAAATTTCATACTCTCCATAGGTACAATATTTCTACAGTATGTGCACAATATCAAACATTTATTGTAATTTAATCGCTATTTCAAGACACCCTGTATAAACGTAGAAATCTATACTCTATCAAAATTTATCACTGTTTAATACTCATTTGAAAAAAGTATTATAGAACTGTTAATAATATTGAATGTATTTATGATGAAGTTAATATTAACAATACTGACAAAGTTTTTTTTCAATAATATTAGTACCAGAAAGAACGTGCCGCATTAATTTTTATATCGTGCTTATGATTCTAGGATAAAAGTGAATTTTTTTATATGTTTTAATTCTGATCCGGTGAGTAGTAGGGGGTAAGTATTTTAATTTTACTATTTATTCATATTGACATCAAAAAAGATACTATATTATCTTAGATCGATAAATGTAAAATAATGAAGTAATTTATAGTTCTTTTTTTTTTTTTCTTCTTTTTTTTATCATCAATTTTATAATGCCACAACGTTATTCGTTATTTGAGAGAAATAAAATGAGTATAAATATGAAAATTATCACAATTTTGTATTTTTACTACAGAACATTTAATGTTAATGATATAAATTTTATAAAGAAAGGAAACAAATTGTGAGAAAATAAATATAAAAAAAATATTGTATAAACTATTTAAATTCACAAATTCAATTTTCTTACGTACGTAATTGGTAACTATCAACGAATCAAAAGGATCCTTTAATTGACCAATCGCATTGAAACACAACCTCTTGGTATAAGAATTGAATATTCCAATAATAGTTCTTCTATGCAAAGCTTGATTTTATTCGTTGACGAATTCATTGTCATTGTTATTGTCAAATTTTGATGTTAAATTGGTATTGTTACATTCTATGTCAGTGACTTTTTCATTTAGTTTCGTTTTCACTATATCGGCCATAATTAATATGATATTTTTGTTATACTCATAAGAATGGCTTTAATTTATGTGAACAAAATGTTTAGATTATTTGATTACTCGAAGATAAAATATCGATTTTTATGATTATAAATCGAAATGAAAATTGATTTCTAATAAAAAGTACATTACTGTATATATATATATATATATATATATATATATATATATATATATATATATATATATATATATTGTATATATGTATATATATATATTGTATTAATGGTATATAATAAATAAGAAGTTGATATTAAAAATGTAACCACTAATTTGTAGTGACATAGTCGTTAAAATCCAATAATAATGTATTATTAATATAATGCAGATTAATAAAATATTTCAGATTACTATATATTTTGTGACATACGAACAGTTTTACAATCAATTACAATGTTGTCGCGAAAAAATAAAGACTTAAGAACAATAAAAGAAGGAGTTGTAGGCAAATATATTAAGAAAGAGACACCGCCTGAGATGCCAAGTGAGATAAATTTTGGTTTTAGATTATTAAAAAAAAAAATAATAATACCTTAAAAAATTAAATTGTATTATTAAAAGTACATAATATATTATTGTATAAATATAAAAAGTAATAATATAATATAATAATATATAAGTATAAGAATAAGTCTTGTAGTTTATTGGACAATTATTATTTTGTTTTTTTTTAGTTATCAATGTATGGACGACAGAACCAAACAGAAGAGTAAGACGACGAAATCATCCTACAATACCATCATCGATGGTAAATTATATTGATTTATATTCATTTCAAATGTTAGATTTTTTAAAAATGTGGTAAATATATGATCACGAATAGAAGTCAATATAGATAGATATATTTTTTATAGTCTATTCCACAACAACCAAGTATAGTACAAAAATTTGGAAATACAAAAACTACAATGAGCGCTGTTGGATTAGGTAGTCACGAAGGAAAATATACTCCAAATAGTTCAGTCCCAGACTTAGCGCAAAGGTAATATTTAATATGTTAAAATTCAGATATGAAAAGTTATTATTTTTATTGCATAAACACTTGAGATTTAGAAATAATATTAATATGTAACATTTTATTTTATTAGATTTGCAGGTCTCTCTGTTAATACTGGATTAAACGAAGGTATGTCTTCTCGTACTGCTACACCATTATATCATTCAGGATTATCACCTGCTGTATCACATACTTATGTCAATCAATATGCTGGATCTGAATATCATCTGGACCGTGTTCAGACACCACAAGTGCCTTATTTACCATTTGATGTAGATACAGGTTATGAAGAATATAATCAGTCAGTATATCGTCAAAATGCTGGGTATATTCAATAATAATGATTAAAATTAAAATATTAATTAAAATATTAATCTAGTAATTATTGTTTTTATTTTATTAAAAACAAAATGTGAACATTTTTAAAGATATAGTAGATGTCAGTCAGAAAGATCAAGTTCTAGAAGCGAACAACAAGAAGAATTACCTTTACCGCCTGGTTGGTCGGTAGATTTTACACTTAGAGGTAGAAAGTATTATATAGATCATAATACAAAAACTACTCATTGGTCGCATCCTCTAGAAAAAGAAGGTTTGCCCACTGGGTGGGAAAGAATAGAATCACCGGAATATGGTGTCTATTATGTTAAGTGAGTGATTGATGATCATTACTATGTTATTTATTACGTAATTCATTCTATCTGTATAAATAATAATCTCATATTATTTGCAGTCACATAACAAGACAAGCGCAATATGAGCATCCATGTTATCCGCACGAAGTACAAGCTATAAGAGTAGTATCACCTCCTAGACATACACATTTTCATTCTCACAGTGTCTTAGTACCAGCGAATCCGTATCTTAATGAAGAAATTCCTCATTGGTTATATGTGTATAGTAGGGCATCCATTGCATTAGATCGTAAATTACGATGGGAGCTCTTTCGTTTACCAGAACTTGATTGTTTCAATGCAATGCTGACAAGACTTTACAAACAAGAATTGGAAGAAGTAGTTATGAGATATGAAGAATACAGGTTTGAAATATAAAGATAATTTTACAATATAAATTAATTTATATAAATGAATAATATGAAAAAATTTCAATAGGTCAGCTTTGTTATGTGAAATGGAACAAAGATTGAAAGATTTAAATCCTGAAACAGGAAATTCTTCGTCAGGTGCAATAGCTTTACGACGATCTCTTCCTTAAGTTTCATATGATATGATTGCAGGCAATTTATCTATTGTTATTGACTGAGTTATTGGTTCCTTTGTTAAATTAATGTATCAACGAATATCCTGATATTCTTTAAATTTGTAAATAACAAATAATACTTATTATTTTAATTATATTTTATTATTATATACATCTATCTTATTATTATTATGCTTTATAATAAAATTTAGAAGTCAGAATCTTCATCATTAGAAGTATTATTATGAGTGTTTATAATATTATTACGAATTTCATCAAGTTTGCTTTTATCATAAACAGTATTTTCTATTATATTAAATCCTCTTATCCGAATAACTTTACTTTCTTCTGTGTGGGAAGCAAGTACTCTGGTTAAACCTATATATATATCATAACATAATGTTTAGAGTTCATCTGATCATTGAATAAATCTAATAAAGCAAAACAAAAATTAAATAGATTAAAAAGTACCTTTTGGTGTATCCGGAGCTTCATGTCGTCCATTAGATAACATGTATAAACCAATTGCAAATCCATTCCATGCTATTATTGCATAAGCCATAGCTAATCTTAATCGTATTTTTTCTTTCGTTGCTTGATCTAACTTTTTGATATAACGTGAAAAAATCATTCTTACGTATCTAAAAATGAAATTAATAATTTAGAAAAATTACATAATTATTTATATAAAAATGTATGATAAATAATTATATAATATCCTAAATATATTAATTTACAACTATAATTTATCAAATATTGATATAAATGAGTTAACTGAAATACGTATCAAAACTAATGCAATTACATAACCTATAAACATAATATATTTTACTTTGTATTACTTATGTTTTTTTATAGTACTTAAACGATAAGATAACCTTATTTTATTGTCTTTAATAGAATGTATTTCATGAATTTTTCAAATTAATATTCAGATACTTTTGAATATTGATATGCTTAGAACTGACAAGGTATCCTGTCATTGCTTTTTACATAACTATTTGAACGTATACGTAAAATCTTGAATATTTGATCCATTTCATTGACTTAACCTAACACTAACACACAAAATTTGTTTTCATAGTAGATTTTTATTATTTCTATTTTATATAAAACATCAGACCATATAAAATTTATTATCACCTTTCGCTCGAAGTATGTGCGATTTCAGGGGCAAAACAAACAAATTTTGAAACCAGAAGCCCAATAGGGAAACACTGTCCCCCACTATGATTGTTTGTTATATAACCTTCTATAGACTATACTAACCCAATCAAATGAGTTAGTGCGTGACAAAAATATTATATGTATTAAATTTAATAGTACATCAGAAAAGTAAGAAAAAATTATATACCAGATTATACTTTTCTACAGATAAATTGTACAATTAAGAAACACTTTTCAATTAAACTTTATATTTTTGTTTCTAGGTAAACAATAACAAATAACCTGAATATATTTAAGTCGTTCGTAGTTCAATATTACTTGCTATCAAACATATAATTTATAAAATATAAAACGTAAAATATAAAAGATCAAGCTTATCGAATACTCTATTAATTTATACTATTATTATTATTATTATTAAAAAATAATAACAATGTAAAATGATAATACTTAATATAATAATAATAATACTTAATACTTAATATTTTGGAAACGTATAAAGATATGCAATCATTTCCTCGATAATAATAGCGTTATAACGTATATTTGCATATGACTTAAGTATGAAATTCTATATGTCTTTTCGATAGTTTCAGTACTTTCTTAACTAACAGAAGGTGAGTGAGACCCCGCTTATGGAAAGATCCACCCTTTGACAACCGTCAACTTTATATAACACACATAATGGTAGTGCTTTCGGTATATCAACAATCAAAGCGCAGTTCTCGCGCCTGTGAACATCCACGCATGTGCTCATCGACAAATGCGCGAGTAACCATACGAAATAATGGATATCTCTCTGAATTTACTAGTGCGAAAAGAATTCAAAATTTCCATGTATAAATCCAATCGCACCATGATGAACCAAGTCCTATTACGTTACATCGGACCTTCGTCGATATAACGAATCTTCTCTAATTGATCGGTTCATCGATGATAGAACGCTCGTACGAGAAGAATTCGATTCTTTAATGAGAGCTCCGCCAATCGATAAACAGATCGATCCCTCAACAAGAAATCTGAATGAATTTGGAAGATGTAATATGTCACGTGCCGAGGATCAGAACAAAAGGAGCTCGAGTCATTCTTTCCGAAAGAAAATACAAGAGCTTACAATCGAGGATCTCATCCAAAAATTCTACCTGAGAGATATTAAAGTAATTAATGTGAGTACTATCAATTCTGGTTTTACCACATGAAAGTTAGTATGATTGAAAACCCTCGAGCTGAGTGAAACTCTAATTTAAAAAACTCTACCCTTATTTTTAAGGTGACATGAGTTTAGAAAGAATTCAGGCCCCGACGTTAAATAGAGATATTAGCGTTTAAATATTAGTAAAATAATTTTATTTATTAATTATACTCTTCTAAGTACATGATTTATGTTTGCCCAAATTTTGATTTTATTTCATTTTATTTGATAGATTGAATTTATTTTATATCAATTGCATCTTATGATTTTTGTAATGTTGGTCAATTGTTTAAATGTTAACAAAGTAATCTTATTTATTAATGATTATTTATTAATGATAATGGAATTAATTTTACAATGTATTTTATAACAAGGGAATTCTATTATTTTTCATTAATTTTACTTATTTTCAAATATATTCCACCAGCTGGTCGTAAGAACAAATGTGACGGAAGATGCGTAAATGGAATTTTTGTTTTTTCACAAATATCGACTTTACAATTCCGTAATAATGTTGCCAGTCCAAGTGTCGTTTGATACAACGCAAATTTTTCTCCTACACAATGACACAAATTATATTATTCATTTAACGTGAGTATTTTGATTTTTACGATAGTTTTAATTTTCTTACCATAACAGTTACGAGGTCCAGTACCAAAAGGTAGATACATTTCATTCTTAATTCCATTATTTTTGGTCATAAATCGTTTAGGATCAAAAACATTTGGATTCAGATAAATTTTTGGATCGTAATGTAATCCGAGTATCGGTATCAAAATTTGTTGATTCTTCTGTATAGTAATATTAGTGCCTTTCAATGTGTAAGAAGGTATCGTACATTCTCTATGTAAATATGTTATTGGTGGATATTTCCTTAGTGCTTCTAAAATTTTGTATTTGGCGTATTACTAATACTACTTACAAAAAAATAACTCGACTATATTTGCATAAATAGATACTCACACACAGAGATTATTTTAATGATTAATGATAATTTATAATTCAATTTTTTTTTGCCATACGTACCTTTAAATGACGCATGTAAATATTTCAGATCTTTTATAGATTCGATATTTAAGGTACCGTTATTTTGTTCAAATACTTCATTGATTTCTTTGCGAACTTCATCTTGTATGTTATGATTTTGAGCTAATTCGTAAAGGGTAAAGGTCATAGCTAAGGAAGATGTTTCAAAACCAGCTATAAAAAACATGAACGCTTGAGCGCCAAAAAATATATCCGTTAATTCTGAAATACATATAAATAAATATATAATTAAATAATATATCCTAATGTTTTTAATATTTTCGATAAAAATAGATAAATCTAGAAAAATTTTTATATCTTACCGATCTCTTCGCTGAAGTTTTTCGAGTTTTTTTTCAATTCCATCATTAAATTTATGAAATCGTTTCTAACGATGTTATTTTTTATTCTGTATTCTATTGCATTTTTAACTGTATTTACAAAGAAAGAAGTTAGATGAACATTTTTGAATAAAAAGCCGAGTTGATCGTACAATTTCGGAAAATATATTTGCAGATTTTGTTTCAGTAAATTTATTATATTGTTCTCTGATATTTTTTTAGCTACTTTCAAAAATTCATTTTCTCCATCGTTAAATATATTTGTTTCCATGCCGAATCCAAATCTAGTTATCATTTCTATAATGTATTTAGTATTTAATTCATTAATGTTAAGGATATAATTATCAGGTATCTTATTAATATATTGCTCCAAATGATCTGTGGTTATCTTCATCAATGGAAACATTTCCTTTAATTTAACAGAAGTAAACACAGTTGTCAATTTATTCCTTAACGGTCTCCATCTTAACGCTTCGAGAAAAACGAGATTTTCCGACAGTGGATCTATCTTTAATAGTAAAATAAAATGTAATAATGGATAATGAATATTACAGATCGCTATTTTATTTTCCTTTGAATTTTTTAATTCAGTCTACTGTTATAATTATCGGCGTAATTATACAATAAGAAAATTATATACCTTTTTGGTTATGACTATGCCTCGTTGAGGGAAACTGGAAAAGTCTTTGATTAAAATGTCCTTTATCAATTGTGGATCTCTTAGCATGAGTACTGGTTTACTTCTAAAGAAGATGCCGACACATGGTTCGTCTTTGTAAAAATGGTAAATATTACTTAAATATTCTGCCATATTTATCTTATAAAATAATATATCCTTGATATTGCCGAACAGAGGAATGGGTTGAGGTCCTTTTACACCGCGGACCTTCCAGTAATCGAACGTCGAGGTCAGATAGTAATACAAAAAAAAAATAATTAAAGTAAGGCCACAAAGTATTTCAAATATTCCTGCCATATTGTTATCTTCAACGCGTGACGATCACTTCGATGTTATTACTCGATATCTTTATATCTGCAAAATGATATTAAGAGAATTTATTCTATTTAAAATATAAAATTTAATGTTGACAGAGTATAATAATTGTATTCAGTTGTATTATAAATAACGACAAAAGATGTATTATAAATTTCAAATGTATTATGTAAAATTGTAGTATGTAAAATAAATTTCAGAAATATTATAAATAAGAGACAAAAATATATCAAGCTAATCAAGTAGATATCAATTTCAATTCTTCTTATTGTATGCACATTTATCTAATGTAATGTATTATAGCCGTGTATACATTTACCATTCCATTTATTTTAAATCTAATTTGAAATTCAACCATAATTTTTTTTATTTTATATGAAATAATTGACAATATTATTTTTATAATTCATAATTAACATCATAACTAATATCAAAAATATTACGAATCGATTTGTAATATTAAGCAATTTAACATACGAGTGTTAATGGTAATATTGAATTACGAAATGACGATGAAAGTGAAATCTTGTTATTTGTAATATTACTTATCACAGCTCACATTGCTATTGATGATGTTGTTACTGCACGCGAGAGGAATTTAATCATGTGATTTTTTTTCTCGTTTGAAATCCGTTGAACCATTGAACAGTGAATGAACGTTATGTTCGTACTCTATTGTTAAATAGGCAGAGAGAAAGATATATATATATATATATATATCTTTTTAGGTGTTAAGATATAAATTCTATTAAATATGTAAAAATGCATATCGATTTTAGCATATATATTTATTCATTATTTATCGTCAAGGGCATCTTTCTCATTTGAACGGTGAAAAATGTTGCAAAATAAAATGTAAAAAATAAATTATTAAAAAATGTCAGAATTAAACATTTTTTTAAAGTTCTTCAAACATAACTAAAGTCTTTTAAGCATAACTATTGATGAATATATTTTAGAATCTAAGAAAAGAATCTGCATAAATAAATTTTAGATGAAATGATAATTTGTTTAAGTTAACGGTGTTCCATTTCATATGACGTCATATTACAAATATATGATAGGTTAAAAGTAAGAGACAATTAATCTTTCTAATTGTATTAATCATTCTTAGAATTTATATAGATTAATAATGTTTGAAAATATAAACAAAAGTTTTCCTTTTTCAAAACTTATTCCAATTAATTACATCTTCGTTTACGCTTCTTCTTCAAAAAATTATTAGAACTTTTGATTACCACCGAGTTCGTAATAAATATCCGTAATAAATATAAATTATTTATTAATTAATATATATAGATCAATTTATAGACAAGTATAATAAAATATCATTCTTTCTGAAATATTTACAAAAGAGATTAATCATAAAAAAAAAAAAAAGATAAATTCTTTTATTATTTGATTTATTAATAAGTTACTACTTGACTATCGATGTAGAAGAGAATCTATGTATTTGTGGCGGGAACTTATTTTATATATCTTAATACAAAATAATCGTCTATTATTGTAATAAAACGATTGATAACAATTTTTAATGATTTTTTTGCGATTAAATATTATATTTTATGCTATTCGTTTTTTTTTTTAATAAAATGTTAATAGGAATTAATATATTTATTAACACGTAATATTTCTATGGTAACGCAATTAACATGCGCCACGAAAATCGTTTAACCATCTTCATAATTCGTAAATGACATTATTATTGTTTCAGTTTATACCAATCAGACGGGTATCCGTATCGCCCTCATTAATTACAAGTAATTAGCAAGTTTTTTCTATCGTAAATCCTCTTTCAATATATCTATAGATAACTCAAAGTTATCAATATATCCATAAATAACTCGAATTTTCAGAAACTTTAGGAAAAGTTTATGCATTTTATATGTATGTAGATATATTGTGTTAGAGAAATGCTTATTACGAATGTATCAATGCATTGCACCGAACTCAACATTCATTTGCATATATGCAAAAATATTAAAATTTTTTTTTTTTTCGTTGTTTGCTTTGAATACAGGTATTTTCTAAGAAATTATATAGATCAATATGATAAGGTTTCAGTTCTTGGAATTTATATAGGTTATTATCATCCGAAAATAAATGTCATTTTTCGTGATTGCTTTTTTATTCCCGTCACTTATATACATTTCAAAGTATTAATTCGCCATATACTTACATACATATATGTTTCTTTTTCGTTCTTTCTTCTTGATAGTCGAGCTCAATTATATACAATTATTATCGAATTATGATACATTATTTCGATCATAAATGACATATTTATTCGATATGTATAGATAAAAATTCGACGAAATATTATTTTTTTTTAAATACAAAACACGCACACACACACATATATATATATATATATATATATATATATATATATATATACATGGATTCACGTAAATCCATCGAATTATTTCGATTTAACAATTGTTTATTATTTCGCGCGTAATATATAAAGGATAGAAATGATCTACGTACTTATGATACAAATATGTATCCATTTAACGTTTTTATGTCTCTAAAAAATATAATTGTTTCATTAGAAAATTATTGTCTACATTTAAAATTCGAATTAATTACATTCTTCATCCATATCATATTACCTACGTACTTTAATTATATTTTTTATTATTTTCCATTAAAATAATTAATATTTGAATAAACTAGCAATGTACTTGAATCACGAAGTCCATTTTCATTCCTTCTTGGTGGTGGTAGTCTCGTCGAATATTTTGGGCAGGATTACAAATACTTACGATTACAACTCAACGCATACACTCCATAAATAATTAGAATATTGTTAACGTATATCTACTTTCAATATATCATTCAATAGCTGCAGATACGATATTTATGAGGCCGTATTCGAAAGTTCGCATGTCATTGCATTTGAACTATTGCAACATACTTTGTTTTCTATTTTCTAGCTCTATTTTTATAATATCGATACTTCTCTCTCTTTTTCAAACTACGTCTTAATTAATAATTTTGTTTATAATCGTAATCGATGGTTTTTTTGTATTATATTCAATTTATATATATAAATATATATATATATATACACACAAACACACACACACACACAAACACACTTATGGATATTCCATGGACGCATATACGTACACACTTTTCATTATATTCTGTTTAATATGATTTCATACTTTTCAGATTATCAAGAATTTGATGAGTTAGAATAACACATCACCGTTATAATTACATTACGCGTTATATATATGTATTTTCTCTTTGTATATGTACAGATAAATTTATTTCTTTTTATTAACATAAAGCGATAAATAATATTCACATACTCAGTATATACATACCATACATGAATGTATTTTTAGGAAATTCTTCGGTCAAAAGCAAAACAAAAATAATCGAACGATTGAACTCTTTCAAGGATTGAAAAAAAAAGAGATCTTCCATTCCTATAGAGTATTTCAACTAGTACAAATCTATGAAGCGTTGATTAATATCGATTTAATTACGCATTTTATTAGAGAGAACATATTCATTCTAATTTTATCATAATTAATTTAATATTATAGGAGATTTATTATTATATAGAATAGTATAAAAATTTGTATACTTTTTAGGTTATTCATCATCAAATTTATTCCTCTCTAGTCATTGTTTTATTTTAGGACATTTATTATATTTTTATTAATAATTGGGTTTCCGTACGCAGTTACATCCAAATGATAAGAATCTAGATCGATTGCAATATATCAATGTGACGCAAGTACTATTATTATCGAACGAATGACTGCATACTGTGATATATTTCAAAAATACTTAGCTTTTAATAATATAAATTTTCATAATTTATTAAATTCAATTTATAAGATATTCAATATGATTGATATTTTAGATAATATATTCTCGAATGTGTTACTTTCAAAGATGATTCACAGGAAATATTTATCCTTTCTTGTTGTATAATCTATTGTATATTTCGTTTTTTTAATTCTTATAAATTATTAGAATAGTGAAGAGATCGAGGAAAGAATAAGAATGAAATATTTTTTTTAAAACATGAATAATGATTTATCGAGGATTTACATTTAAACATATTTAAATTTCATAAAATTTCATGTAATGTATTATATTTTAAAATAATGGCAGCCACAGCTACCTAACTAATCGCTAAATGTTATATTAAACGCTTATCCTTACATTATATCCTTAAACTGTTTGGTAATTCATCTACGATCATTCATCTCCAAGAAGGAAAAAGCCCCGAGCTGATAGTAATTTTTTTATTTCTTTTTTATTTTTCTTTTTATTTTTTTTTTTTTTTTTTTACATAATTTCTCGTCGATCAAAGTCGAAGAATAATTTATTTGCCGGCAGTCGAAGTGAAGTGAACGATGTAACTAGTAATTGGAATACAAATATGTTGAGTAAGCGAAGTTCACTGAAATTTGTCATTTTACTTAAAAATAACACTCAAATGTAAATTAACTCGTCAACAGAACTGTGGCATTTAAAATAAATATGAATAAAATAATTTTAACTTGTATGCTAATCACTTTATTGAAAATATCATTATATCGAAAAAAGCTATAATCGAATCAATCGTGCAATCTGTTGTATGCCAATGCCAACAGTGTTACCAACAGATTTATAACACATTACTTTTTCTTTTCTTTTTTTCTTTTTAACACTATATTATTAATTATTACCTTCTTTTGAAAATTTTATTGTAGTTTAAAAATAAAGGTAGAACTCATTGGTTATATATTATATATATCTTTATTAATTAATGATAAAAATTAACTAGTAAGAATCTCAAACTATTATAATCTTAATTTAACTTTCAAATAAAACGCAATATTTTAATCATGGAAAACATGGCGTCTGCTCGGCCTACGTTTACTAAACATGTTGATCGGTAACGATACAGTGGATTTTACTCAACAAATTTCAACAAAACAAATACTTATATTATTGAAATTATTAAAGACGTCTATTTCTAAATTTGTTGGAATATTCTATATGTTTCGAGTGCTACTCTGTATTGACAAGTAGTTATGGCAAATCATTATGAAGTTCCAAACTGGTGTGTGTCAAATTTTAATAATGTTAATAATAATTTATTCAAAAGTGTATTATACTCAAAGTTAATATATATAAAAGTATTATTAACTTATCCTTATTACATGGATATAATAGATTTTGAATAGTTATTCATAACTAGGTTATGTTTTCAGGGCTGGTAAGCCTCCAGTTGGTTTACATTTGGATGTATTGAAAAATGATAAATTAATACAGGTGAAATAATATATTACATATACTTAAAATACATATCCTTAAAATACATATTAATAAATATTTTTAAAATGTAATTTTTATTATAGAAATTAATGGTGGATGAGAAAAGATGTTACTTGTTTGGTCGCAATCAACAATTAAATGATTTTTGTATCGATCATGCTTCCTGTTCTCGAGTTCATGCTGCACTTGTTTATCATAAACATCTTCACAGAGCATTTTTAGTAGATTTGGGCAGTAGTAAGTCATTAATCAGAAAATTATTTAAAAATATATTTATATATTTTATGATCATATATTATCATTAATTGTTACTATTTATCTATTAGCACATGGGACATTTATTGGTAATATGCGCTTAGAAGCACATAAACCAACACAACTTCCTATTGATAGTACATTTCATTTTGGAGCATCTACACGATATTATATTATCAGGGAACGACCACAAACTGGTACAAGACCTATTATTGAAGAATTAGAAAAACTTTCAGAAGATGCTGATACCGGTGGTTTATTAGGTTTACCTGAAACAGAAACAGAACTTGATGTATGTGTCTTATATCTAACAAATATAATAAATAAATTATAATAATGTAAAATATAGAATAATCAATAATACATTAATTTTTAGAATTTAACAGAATTCAATACGGCACATAATCGACGCATATCCATGCTTGGTATCACGGATGATGAAATGCATAAAAGTACTAGAAAACGAAAGAAAAAAGGTATAACTTTTAATGACGATGAGGAAGTTATTAATCCAGAAGATGTAGATCCGTCTGTTGGTAGATTTCGTAATCTTGTACAAACAACTGTAGTTCCAAGCAAGGTTTGTGTATATATTATTAATTATAATCTGATAAACTTATGATTAACTTGTATGGTATAATATACTAATGGTTTTATATTTTACAATATAGAGAATGCGTATGGAAGGTGGATTAATATCATTGTCAGAAGATCATCATCCTTTAAAACATTTACAACCTACGTCAACCGCACCACAACTTTATCATGATCTTCCACCAGAACAATTTACACCTTCTTCATTGTCAATAAATCCTTTTTCTACAGCTTTAACATCATTAACATCAAGACTTGGTATTGCACTACCAAATCCAGCGCCAGAAGTAGAAATGACTCCAAATCTTGTACAACCAGAGGTACCACAAGTACCAGAAATTTCAGGTCCCACAGAACCACGTGCAATGGAGCCTAAAAAGAAAAAATATGCCAAGGAAGCTTGGCCTGGGAAAAAACCTATACCATCGCTTTTGGTATAATTGTATTAAAAATTTTATACTTTTCTTAACCGTGGGCATAGCAAATATAGTCTACTGTTTCGTTGCTGTATTCGTGATAGGCTTAATATTTGAAGACTGTTATAAATTTATTACATAACTTTTAGTTGCCCCTCATTTCTTCATAATTTCTTCATAACAGTCACTTGTGTTTAAATTAAACTTATGTAATATTAATTCTCATTATTTACAATTTATGTGCTATATAAATATAAGTAACATACATATTGGTAAATAGATTATAATTTTAATAATAATTTGATATTTGATAGAAAAATTTCAATAATTAGCTTTCCAGTCCTATAATACAAAAGAATAGACAAATAACAATTATATTCACTTATATAGGTATAATAAACCTATAATGTTAATTTGTTAACATTTTAATTATATACAATTATACAGATTATTAAAAAGAAAATAATTATAAAATGATGGAATTTCAAATGTGATAATATATTTAGTGTAAAATATTAATTTTAGATTATTTAACTTATTACCTATCTTATGTGGTATTAAATAATTATTAAGGTAAAAAAAATGAAAAGAAGTTTAAAGTATAATCGCAAGGAATTAGTGTTGATAATAATATAAAAACAGTATTATATAGTGTTGTAAAAAATACTTACCTACTATTACAATAATACCACTAATTCTGTAATTATTTTAGATTTTTAAAAAATATTTATAAATAATATATTTAAGTATAAAAATGTTTTTATTTTGATTGATAAAATCTTTTCCTAATTCTACAAATTTTAGCGATATGTGCATATACATATATATATAAAAAGCTATATATATATATATATATATATATATATATATATATATATATATAAAGAATTATATATATATATATATAAAGAATACTAATAATTATATTAACAGCTTAATTATCAAGGTTTAATATGTATTAACCTTTTTTTGTAAAACAAATTGAAATTGCAAAAATTTCAATATTTAAATTTCGCGCCAACCAATCTTGTTTTAAATAATACTCTATATTGATTTCCTCTGTCGTAAATGAAGAATTGATCACTCTAGTGTTTAACGTCGATAGCACGTGCTGATAGAAAAGTAAAGAAAAGTATACATTAGAGTACTTGGGTGATTAGTCTAATAATTTATTAATATTAGTTTTATGTTATTATCATCGTATATGTTTATTTTATCATATTAATTTATCCAAATATATCAGATTGAAATTTCTAACCTATATATTGGAGAAATTTATAATTTCTATTTTGTAAGAGATCTCAGACCACAATTAATATAGTGATTATCAGTGTATATAATTTAAAAAAATAATTAAATCGTGATTTAAAAGTATAATATTGTTTATATCAACTTTAATAATGACAACTACGGAATCTAATCCTGGCTGGGCAGATGCTCTCCAAAAAATTTTAAAAACAAATAAGCCGAAAAGAAAAAGGACAATTGTGTTGTCTAAAGCTAAAAAGTATAACGACATAGTGAGAAAAAAAGACAGTTCATCTTTAGAAACTGATGCAGTTACAAAAGAGGAAGAAAAATTAGAAACTATCGAAGGTAAAGAGAACCTATCGTTGACAAAAAGAAAACAAAAACAAAAGGATAATTTGGGAATAAGAGTGAAACCATCTATTACTGATAGAGAACATGAGAAACTTCTACAAAAAATTGCAACAAAGTAATTTTTATTATTTATTATTAAGATAATATTATCTATTCAGTTTCTTAAACAAATTTTGAACTGTATGTTAGAGGTGTAGTACAATTATTTAATGCAGTAAGGCAACAACAAACACAGACAAATCAGAAATTATTGAATGCTGGACCTTTAGAAAGAAAACGTGAACAGGTATTAAAAAATATTGACAAACGCGCATTTTTGGATGTACTTATGGGAGAATCAAAAAGTATTCCTGTCGACAAGAGTATCGAGTGCCAAGAAGAAGAAAAGAGAAATAATGAAGAAAATGTAAGTTTACTTTTTCTGTCTGTTATGAAGTTTTATACTATAATAATAAATTTACTTTATTAATTTACTTATTTAGAATTATAAGTTAACTTATAAGTAAACTTATAAGTTAAAACTACAACATAATTTGATAATTTCTTGTATAATTCCATAATATAATATTTTATATAGAAAGAGGACAAAGTTTGGTCTGTCTTGCGAGATGATTTTGTTATGGGAGCAAAGTTAAAAGATTGGGATAAAAAGCAACTAAATGATGAAGATTCTTCAACCCCTGAAGATATAGATAGTGATGAATAGAAATATAAAAATAATTTTATAAATTATATAAAAATGTCTAAAATATTATAAATTTTTAGGAGACCAAATGATCATAAAATTATAGATCTCTTATTAAATTTTTTATTTTATTTAATAACGCCTGTTCAATAATCCTTTGTAAACTACATGCTAACAATGATAATGTGTATAGTATATAATTTCTCTGTATAAATTATAATTATAATACACATTTGACTTCATGTGAAATCAATTCATTTATGGTGCATGTTTATGGTCTTGTAGTAATGACTTTTTATTAGTTTATGTATCATATTATGGTCAAGTATTCTTAAAGTATCAATCTTATTCCTGTTTTTTTTAATTTGATAGTCATTTTTTTGTTTCTTCAAATAAAACAAAAAGAATTCATAACTATAGAGTAGTAAACTTACACAAATAATAACATAAATGGAAAATATACATTTTTTCATATTATATTTTATGATTTATACAAAATTCTGAAGATGTTAAGCCGAATATAGTGCATGCACAGATTTCTGTGGACGGACTGAACTAACATTATCATGACAACAACTTAATGCTTGTTATATTACACATAATTGAATACTCAAGGTTCTTGTGTAATATTCAAAAATTTATTGTTTTTATAGATGTTTATTTTTATAACAACTTTTTTCCTGATAACAATTTCAATTTATATTTATTTTACATTCTGTTCTAGTTCCATTAAATCTGATTTTAAGCATGATTAAATTAATTTTTTATAACAATTTATTAACATAATATATAGACATTTTTTTCCAATATTTATGAAATAATAATTAAAATATTTTTTTGTGCAAAATGTATACATTGTAAAATGTAGATTTTTTGAAAATAGTTTAACAAAAACAATTGTTCTATAATAAAATGTATAAAGAAAAATATTAGGCACTGTACTAGTACACATAAGTTTACTGAGTCTTTAAATTAATTGATACTGATATCACCATACACTTCCGTTATTATCTATTAAAAGATATTGTCAGGCGTACCTGGACTGTTTAGCGCCAAAATTTCAAGCAATTTTTTATTAAAGTAATCTTATTTTTGGAGAGAATATAATATTATTTAACAGATTCTAGGTAAAAATTTATCAATTATTAGGTATGACATTTAATAGTGATATTTAATAATATTCACCAAATTTTAAAGGAAGTGTACTATTATTGCTTAATGCAATGCAACATAATACATGTATATACATATATGTATATCACTTATATAATCGCACATCGAGTAGAAAGGGTTGTAACTTGAAATTTGATATTTCATATCAACAGAATGATTTCACTCGCAATAAATATATATATGATAATAAATATTGATTAAAAATGATCTATTTTTTAAGCATTTCGAATAATAATATATTTAATTTATACAAGTTATATAAAGAAAAACAGTATGTTTTTTTTTTTTTTTTTATAAGAAATGCGTAAATATTTCCTTTCCCTTGATAATCGTAAAAATCTTTCATATAAATTTGAAGAACTTTTATCAGCATTTATTAATTATTTCGTTAGTTACTACTCTATACTACTGCGTGTGCGTTATCGTTAGAGTTAAGTGTATCAGAAAAACGAAGGAATTTTGAAATTATATAAAATAAGTAAAAGTAGGGCGCGATGTTAGCGTAGAATTTCCTAAAAACTTATCGTTCAATTGGCAATATTTCATCAGACCCTACTCTCGCGAATATCAGCAAGAGCACCAAAATTACCAGCATCGTCATCAGAATATCCAGACTCGCTGTCAGCATTTTGCGTTCTACTTTCATTCTCGCTTCGCCTGCTTCTATGAAGATACCTTATATTTGGACTAGCTTCGTTGTTTTGGTTGATTTCGTTAGTTTGTGTATTTTGAAAATGAACATTTCTTGCAATCGATTGTTCTCCACGATATAATTGCGCTTGAGACATTTCGTTTACCCTATTTACGTTGCACATTTCATGCGGAACATCAAGGGAAGTCTCCATTTCGTGAGAATTAACGTGTCTGACAAAAGCAACACCAGCTTGATCGTTGTCTCTTGAAACACGTTCTCTATTTGTATTACTATCGTTACTTATCCGCGAGATACTTCGTGCACGATTCCTCGTATTCATTATATCATTTTCCGTTGGTGTGTTCTCAGAAGGGTTTGTTGTTTCATCCACCCTATGGGTATATCTTTGTTCATTGTTTCGATTAACATTTTGTGAATTCGACCGATGATTCTCGTTATCTATTAAATTTTCTCTTTGGTGATTTTCATTCTCATGAAACAATTGGAACGTAATATCATCATGCGAAGTTCTATAAGTACTTAAGTTCGTGTTGCTTGAAACACGATGACCCATTTCTTGACTTAATCTATATAGCCCTAAATCGTTGTCCATGTAATAATTATCCAAGGGATTACTGATGATCGATGGATTTCTCGAGACGTTCCTTCGTGGGAAACTTTGACTAGAGAAACTCGTTACTGTTGCATAAGGGTAGGTCAATACGTTCATGGGATTACCAACTATATGAGGACAACCCTCTAAACTTTGCATTTCGATTTCTTCTTTATCGTTACGACAAAAATCCAGCTCATGAGGAAGATTAGCAAACCTAAGAAGAAGTTAATATGTTATTCGACGTTTAATTTTTAAAAATAGATATCAATTAAATCTACTATACCTATGCAATAGAATGTCGGAATACGAGGGTGGCATATCAGTCTCTTCTTTGCCGTAAATGCTTTCATAAGTAGGCGGTGGAAAACATGCTATAGATCCTAAACTATCTTTGCTAGGAGTTTCAGCATCCATTTCCAATATACTACCCTGACTGTTTTGCAACTGATGTCGATTAATACTTCGTGGATTTCTTTGTGCACGTAGTACACTATCACCCAATTCAACCAAATCCAAACCTGTGTCGATATAAAATGATATGTACATTGAGGAAAACCATAATTATATATATATATATATAGGAAGATAATAAAAATTAGGTTTATATTATCGTACCAGTAGGATCGGCTTGAAATTGTGTGAACATAGTACCATCAACCACGAGCATTCTACCATGTGGTAAAAGAATGATCGTTGGTGTAGCAACCATCGTCTGATCGCTATTACCAAAACGTGAATCTGGTTCAGGATCCTCCAAACGACAACAGCAATGTCGTCTACAAAGCGATCTACAGAACGGGGCACCCCAACAACAGTAAGCAAAAATAAAACACAATACGGCAAGCATCACCAACAAAGCTGCGACACCTTGACTCTGTTGTGCCGCAGCAAGTGTTGGTCCACCGGCGACGCCGACGCCAACACCAACCCCAAAACTTCCGCTACTACTGCTCATCTCTCCTAGAAAGTTAAAAATATTCGTAATATTTTAAAAAAAGGATTCATTATATAAAATAATTCAATAAAATTTTTAACGCATCGGGCATCTTGAAAAATTAATAATATTTTTCAAAAAATAAAATGATTCTTTCTCGAATAGTCATTTTTGCTTTAGAAAAAAAAACGACATTCAACATGGCAGAATAAGATTTCCCGCGCTATCTAGAGTATTGTTATGAAGACAATGTAAAAAGGAATCGATATTCAAATCGGCTAAGCTGGAACCGTGCCCATCTTATCGGATATCATTTGTATACAGAAAGTATTTTTAACTTTAGATAATATTACAGGAATTAAATCGATTGCACATCTTGTATATTATTAACATATTTTTCATTTGTCATCAAAATATAGATATTAAATATTACGCTTAATAGGCATTATCATATTTATGCGATTTATGTAATATTATAAATAATAATTAATAATTTACATAATATTTAATTAATTTTTTAAGTATAATTATTGATTCCATTACATTTACATATATATATGTTTTAATACAGTACTACAAGTAATACGTATAAGCAAAAGATTCTGCAATGCGGCATAAATATGTTCGCATAATCAAACATTTTTGGCGATTCTCCAATTTCGAATGATCAAGCTTCAATGTTAAACGTGTTAATAATATTTTATCATCGAATGTATTTAACGATTCTCTTTCGAAATAGTGAAAGCAAAAGTGATCATTAAATCAAAAAAGGTAAGAATATTATATATTATCGTATAGGAACAAACAAAAACTCAATGTAAAAACTCTCTCTTTTATGCTAATTAAGATGACGGTCTTTTATTTTCTTTATAAACAGGAAGCAAGTGAAAGCGTTATTATATATAAATTCGAAAAATACTATTACTTATTTAACAAAATATTATAATGTATGTAGAGACATTTTAGAAATATGTTTAAAATATACAATCGAAAAGTTGATCTGATGAAATTGAATAAATTAATAATCAAATATCTTATAAAATCGACCTCTTTTATTACTTTATCATAACTATGAATAATAGATGAAATGCAAAAAAAAACAAAATATATATATATATATATATATATATATATATATATATAAAGATATCAATAAATAATATTTCATTTACACGATGCCCGCATTATGTTCCTTGTGTACTATATCATATGCTATACACGAATTCTTACTACCGCGCCGACACTTGGCGCACTTGAATGGCATACAAACTACTGCAAAATAGAACGTATAAGATTTAGAACGAAA
Organism: Vespa velutina; assembly: GCF_912470025.1. Lineage (NCBI taxonomy): Eukaryota > Metazoa > Arthropoda > Insecta > Hymenoptera > Vespidae > Vespa > Vespa velutina. The sequence continues at coordinate 6,038,468 of NC_062196.1, forward strand.
GAATTTCGGACGCGAAGAAGAAACAGGTATGACAATATAATATACTGAAAGCAAATTTCTTTAAATTTATTTTAAAAAATTTACGACCTCTCTGCTATGTTACGATTGGTCCATTCAAAATTATTATCATATATACGTATATTACGAAAGAATAATAATTTGTTTAATTGTTAAGATGATAATATTTTTATTACGTGTAAAAATATTGTCATCCAAATACAATGGAAATATCGTACGATTAAACTGACAAATAACAAAGAAAATGTAAAATCACTTGGATTAGTTAATCTCTTGTTAAAGAAATGTAAGTTTTTTCTTTCTTTCTTTTTTTCTTTTTTCTTTTCTTTTTTTTTTTTTTTTTCTTTTTTATATACAACAACACCAAAAAGCTACGATATTGGATGTTTTACTTTGAGAATTAATTTCACATTTGCGTGTCACATATCGATGGCACAGTTCATGCAACACAATTATCCCAACATCAATCGTAACTGCACAATGCATCATCGCTCTCACCTTGGATGGTGATATTGCGAAGCCAAGTAGCCCCCGTGGTTGCAGTTGACTCCTCCGTCACAGCTAATGTTCCGTAAATCATGAACAAGGCCGTTAAATATCTTGTCAATCTTCTACCACACGAATGTTTTCTCTCTCTCTCTCACTCTCTCTCTCTTTCTCTCTTGAAAATTTCGCTTGCACTACGTCGTAATTACTTTGATCGACCGTCCTCGATATCGTTGAGTTCACCCCCTACAACTAGTGTACAAAAGGAGACCACAACGATCCTTCATCGACGTTTTTCGGTACACTCAAATGCGCTTGCCTAAAGAAAAAAAAAGAAAGATTTTAACTTTATGACGATGTTTTCTAAATTATCACTGACAATTCGATGTTGGAATGTTGATAAAAGTATGTATACAGGGGTACATGGCGTTCTTTCTTCTCAAACACATTCCAAACAGGAAAGTGTCTTCGTTGTTTCAGTGAGGATGTTCTTCATCTTATTTGAATACCACCAACACCTCATTTCTTTTTTCTTCAGTTTTTTTTTCCTTCTTCTTTTTCACCAAATTAAAATCTCTCGAGGATATTTCGATTACGAAAAAAAGTCTCTTGGATTGCAAGATCGAATTGTTACTTTTTGTTCGTTTTGATCCTTCCTCAACATCGTCCTCTTCTACTCATTATTTCATCTTCGTCATAGCTTTAAGTAATCGTCGATCTTTAGATCGACCTTTCTCACCACTTTCTCACTACTTTATAGAAAGAAATTCCTCGTAAGAGTACGGAACGTCGAGTCGAGCCTTGCGCACTGCCATTGACACGAGATCCATTTTGACCCTCGACCCATTTCCACCCCCCCACTTTTCATCAACCTGCTGCTTCGAGACCTAGCGATATGGCTTCGAGTGTATAAAATTACAATCTGGATTATCTACCTTCGTGCTTTCGTTTTTTTTTTACATTGATGGTGAGTTCTTAATTGATTAGAATATATATGTGTATGTATATATATATATCTCTCTAATCATTATCACTTTCTTCACTTTATATGTTTATTAAACGTTTTGAAGTTAACAAAAATAAGCAAAAAAATCTATATAAACACAAAGATAGATTTTGAAGAAATATAGAAAATGTTGATAACTTTTAATATCGTATATATATATATATTCATAAATCCATCTTGCAATATTGCAATACGTCGATATCCTTATCCCCCAGAGTCTGTATTTATCAATTTCACATTTGTAGGTTTCAGGGCCTTCATTCATACAATTCCTATTTCTCATCCTGACTGCACTTGAATAACCTTATCCATTTTGATACTTTCATTAAAATGCGTTAACATTCAAGGATATTACAAGAAATGTACTTCTAGAGTGCTGATCAATTACTGACACTATCACGTCACTTTTTTTTTTTTATTCTTTTCATCAACAGATATCTGAAATAAGAACACTTATTACTAGCCTTCTGTAGCAACCACGGCTTAGAAAATACATGATAAACGTATGTCAATACGCACGCTCGTTTCAATGGAAGGTACACGTGACGGTTTTCTGTATTATCGGAGAATCGATCGTACCAAACATTGTACGTAGCAAGCGCAAAATATAATATTTCTATGAATCAGATGTAAAATAAAAATTGATAATTTTGTTTATAAAAATATAAATGTCTGATGTTATTATCAAAATTCAACAGAACATATCATTGTTCCTTGGATAGATAATTCAATATAGATACATGGATACTTTGATTTTTTAATAACGTATTAAATGAATTTATTTGAATATTTACTTATTATACAAAAAGATATAATATATATATATATATATATATATATATATATATATATATATATACACAAACGATATGTAACATATATATTCTTTTTAAATAATTTTATATAATATAATTATTGTTCTGGTAAAATATTATTAACCCATTGTTTAAAGTGTTGAATTTCTGTTACAATTAATTCATGATCTATATTCTTTAATGGTACAAATGTTGCATTTACACCAAGCTTTTTAAGATTGTTATAAGTTTCTTTCCCCCATTCGATTGGAACTATTTTATCCAAATCACCATGAAATTGCAAAAGTGGTGGTGTCTTTTCCATTTTATTATTTTCTAAATACTGTAATGAAAACTTTTCTTTAATATGAATAAATAATATAAATGTATTTAAATATGAAAATTAATAAGCCTATATATATATATGTATTATATAATAGATATATAATTAATCTATTATTATATAATAGATATATAATTAATCTATTATTATATAATAGATATATAATATAATTAAATACCTTGTATACTAATGAATTTTTATTAAGAAATGATGACATTGCAACACAACCAGCTAATGATAATTTATATCTATATGCTAAATATAATGATAATGCCCCACCCATTGAAAAACCAGCTACAATTATTCTATTGCATGGGACTCCATTAGATTTTTCTGCATCTATCAACTGCACCAATATTTGACATATTGAATTAATAGAATGTTCTTCTTCGGAAACATTATTTGATATATTTTTACGATTAAACCATACATTGCTTATCTATAAAAATAGAACTTTTATTAGATTTATTATATTACATATCTAGAAATAATGATTTTGTCTTTTTATTGATTTTAATTAGCAAGATAGCAGTATTACCATTTCATTATTTGGTGTATAAGGTTGAGCAGGTGCAGTAGGATAGACAATTTTTATATGAGGGAACTTTAATTCTTCTCTGTTAAGCATATCAATTGAGTTCTTTAAATTGTTTCCAGAATCTCCTGATATAAAAAAAAAAAAAATTAGAATTTTTGAATGTCTATTTAAAAAAATTTCATTATATAACCTTTTCTTCATTATATATTTATTACATATTCGTTATATATTTTTCTATCTTTTATCATTTTAGTTAATAGATATAAATTTTTTTTACCAGAACCATGGAAGAAAAATAAAGTGGCAGTATGTTTTTTTGTAGCTGGTACAATATTAAATTTTGATATCTTCATGATTTTGGCCATTTCTTTATTACTCTCGTTATTTCCAATACATTTAAGTCTTTATAACTTTAAGATTCTATTTTTATAAATGATAATACATGTCAAGGTTATGTTAAATCTTAACAAAATGTTGATTAAGTCAATGAATATTGCTTATCAAATGTTTAATCGTTTAATCGGCATATTATTATTATTTAGAACCAATAACGAGAGTTCCCGCTTTGAATTCTTTAATCTGAATACAAATACGTAAAGTTAAGGCGAATTCTAATGATAAAAAAATATATGTGTGTGTACTACATAAATCAAATATTACAAAAGAACACTTGCATTTGTGTTATGTTCTTTTTATTAAAAAAGAGTATTGTTGCAAGCGTATATATATATACAATAAATATGCAATCAATAAAGTATATCTTTAAAAAAAAAAGAAAAAAATAGAAATTGTTGCTTTTAATAGAATGGATTTATATTACCGACGTTGTAATAAGTCCAGCACTGCCGATAATTCAGTTTTGTGAATACGAAATTTTATAAAGACAAATATTATAAATTAGTCATTATTATATATAGTTTTCTTGTCTGTAAATGGATTATCAATTTATTTATATGATAAATTTGGAAGTAAGTACATTCAATGATGTGGTTCATGATATTTTTGTATTAAATTTATTGATATAATCAGTAAAATTTTATTCTGATTAGAGAAATTTTCGATATCATTGAATATATATACAATATTTCTATTATTTTTTTAGCATCACTGGCAATAACTTCTGCGGAATATAAGCTGTGCTTTTTTCAAGATACTTTTAATTCAAGTAGAAAGGAAGATGAATTGAAGTGAGTAGAACAGGATTTAAAGTTTAAATAAAAATGATTAAAATTTTTATGTATTGATACAATATATATATATATATATATATGTACATGTACATGTACATGTATATGTATATGTATATGTATATGTATATGCTATGTATATGTTATGTATATGTTATGTATATAAGACATGCGTTTAAAAAGAGAAATTATCAGATATTATCTATTCCTTTTGTTTCTTATGTTACTTATACTTATGTTATATATATAATTTTTTTTATTATTATGATTATGTCTATTCTAACATAGGTATGTCTACTATGATATTTGGCATTGGTACAGGATTATTCTTAATTCTAACTTTGTGGGCTATTGCAATATTAATTTTTTTAATATCATTACGAATAGAGAAGAAAATTGGTTTGGTTGTTATATTTATCATAGGCCTTCTCACAATAATTTTGTTTAGTATTCCTAGAGCTTCTGAAAAACCTAATGTCAATGAAAGAAAGGTATGTAAGATAAATAAGTGTTCCTTTGGTTAATTTAATTGAATTGTTTCTCTGTAATAATATATTAGAATGATTTTATATCTTTTTCTTATCTTATCTTGTATTATCTTGCTATAACTATATTTTTAGCCTTATGATCATCTTTTTATTTGGCGTATAATATTATTTACTTTATTACTGATTTCATCTATAATTGGAATTTCGGCATATATTAAATTTCAATTATTAGAGTCTGTCAGACCTGTGCGCGTATCTAATTGGATTTTCTGATTATTAAAGGTACTAATTATACTATGTATTCCCTAAATAATTGTGTTAATTTTATTTTTATTTTTATAGTGTAAGTTTTACTTAAAAAATAAAAATATATTTTATATTTATTTCTAGATTGCAAGTTTGATACAATCTGTCCAGTGAATTGTCCAACTACAAAAACAATAAATATAGTACAGTAATTATAAACAGATCAGGTTTTCTATGTTCAATAAAATAATTAACAAAAATTTATAATGATACGAAGTATTAACAAATCATTTCCAATGTGGGTACGTCGTATCTCACTATCTCATCAAAAAAAAAAAGTTTATGAGATAAACAGTAACATCGAATTTAATAATAAGGTAATGAATGGTAAAAGAACAGTTGTTGTCAATTTTCATGCAGATTGGTGTGATCCATGTACAGTATTAACACCTAAATTAATAGAACTTATTGAACCTATAGAGACATTAGATCTTGCTATTATCAATTTAGAATCCAATCCAGATTTAGCTGATATATTTAGTGTAAAAGCGGTACCTGCTGTATTTGCAATGTCAAATGGATTAGTTTTAGAAAAATTTATTGGTTTACAAGATATTGGAATGGTAGAAAAGTTTGTAGAAAAATTAACTATTCAAGATGCAACAAATTCGAATATTGAAAGTAATTCAGTAAATTTAAAAGTAGACAATTCTGTAAATCCTAAAGATAATAATGTAAAATCATAAAATCATATTTATAATGTTATATATGTGTAAATGTAGTTATATATATGAAAATATATAAATGTATATATATTAGGTCATTATATATGAAATGTCTGATTTTATAATATAAATATAATATGAAAAATCGGACGTTTCATGTTTAATAAACTAATATATATTTCTTTCATTATTATATTTATGCAATAATCGTGACAATTTAAATCTATTTGATGCTATTATTTATAATTATACAAATATCAAATCATAATAGATCATGTAAAGTTAGTAAAAATATTAAGATATTTCGCAAAAGCGTGGATAATCATTATATGTCTTTGTATTCTTCTACTGAAAGTAGCTTTCTATGCAATATAATAATATTAAATTGTTCTTATAATGAACATCTATTAAGAATACTAGGCATTCATTTCAGGAAACTGTGGACCATGTGATTATCCTTCTTTTATATAAATATATATATAACAAACTGTACTACTATTGTATAATTATCTTGTCTAAACTATAGTGATTATACCGACAATGTTCTCTTGAAAACAAAACACTATTTAAAGTCAATTTAAAATATACTTTATGAAACGTAAATAATATAATAACTATGTATACTTTAACAAAATAAACTATCATAGAACTGAGGTAGAATATATACTTTTTTGTTTATTAAGAATATATATAATGTTCTATTTGATATTTTGTCTATATCATATCAACTTCATTTTATAATTTATTATGTTTTATAATATGTGATCATACTGATGTAACAAAACTATGAAGTGATTAATTTGTTTATTTACATAAAATATCAGTTGTTTTTATTACAATTCAAGATATTTATTCAAACATAGAGTGCACTTGTGACATTATTTATCTATTTTATTTTATTTTTATGCTTTTGTATTCAAACATAGATGTGAAGATGGAAGTAAAAATATAATAACATACTAAAGATTATTGAAATTAAAATATAAATGTCATATTTAAATGCAGGTATGCAAATAGAGTAATATCTAATTTGATTAAAATTTTATATTTATTCTTAATCATAAAACAATTCTGTACAAGCTATGTAGGAAACTAAGCCAGCAATATAATAAAGTTATCAATCCATATCATCTCTAATAATAGAGCTTGAATCTTTTTGTTTCGGCAGCAAGCAATATGTAAGTGTTATTAATTAAAAGACTAGCTAAGTTTTTTATCAGTCAGGTGTGTTTAAAACACCATGATAAGGCATTATTGTGACTCTTCATTGATTACTTGCAAAAAGTTATTAACATAATTGAACAATTATTTAATAAGAAAAATTTATAGCAAAATTTAAAAAATTTTTGCAAGTAATCTTATAATTCTTATTATATAGATAACCGGTATATATATATGTATGTGTATATATATATATATATATATATATATATATATATATATATATATATATATATATATATATTTATATATATATTATATATATATTTTGTAATTATTTAACATTTGCACATAACACCTGATCTGTACTAATATAAACAAAGTAGTAAGTATTGTAAATGGAATATCTTAATTTTAAATGAAAAACTTTGAATATTATAACATGCACTTAATATGTTATGATAACAAAATATTTTACAATATATTACAACAATGAATGAAATTTTCTTAATACTATTATTATTTCTATTGCGCGTTTCTAAATAATTTCAAAAATTATATTACTCATAAAAATAAAATTGTATTATTTAAATTACAGATAAGATGTTATTGATTTTAGTTTACCGATATGTACTGTAGAGGCAAATGTATGGCCCCATGAAATTACACATTCATTAGATACATTTGGACGCTTTAATTTTGCAAATGTTTTCTTATTTACAATTTACAATTCATCCCTACCAAGTAGTTAAAAAAAATATAACAAAATGTAGAAAAACACAAATGATTTTATATACAATTTTCTATTGATGCCTCTTGTTGTTATTGGATACATTCATTCTATTTAATAATGACAATAGAAATATGCAGTTCAAATAGAATGTAGTACCTACTACATAATATTTGAATTGTTAAAATTATGTACATTTTTTAATGTCATAAATTAACAAAGAATGAATATATTCAATATTTACCCTATAAAAGCAATTTTACAACTTATTTAACAACAAGTAGCATCATATTTATATGCTATTTTGTAAGTCAACTAATAGTAATATAATACACAGTATGATACAACATGATACAATTTACTTTGCACTCCATAACTCAATAATTATTTTTACGTTTTCTTGAAAATTAAGAAAAATAGTGTTTCTGTGGTTGACTTTGTTAAAAAGTATTAAAATATATCTGTCTATAAGCGAGTTTCGTATCCTCAGGATTAAATATTTTCTATTATTTGTTGATATTTATGATAGTTTTCGATTCTATTTCAGGGATGTTATTCGAATGAAAAAAATTATTATTTAAAATAAATTATTGCATTATTATACTTGACTATATAAAAAAATAATCATTTAAAAGAAATTTGTTTTTCTATTAATGATAAATTAATTTAAAAATATTCTTGTGACTCAGAATAGTCTGTGTTTTTACCAAACTGGAATGCATTTACCACAATCGACACTTTAATATATTATTGTAATATATAGATTAAAAAATTGATCTATAAGAATTATCAGAATATGATTTTATAATATATGGAAAAATATTTGACTAAACTTCTGCACCCAGATCTCGTACTCCTTGTTCTGCTATTGGAACATATTTGTCATCGATTTTAACAAGCAATATAACTTTATCAACATGTGATCGACGATTAGGATCGCGATGATTTGGAGACCAACGATGGACAACACATCCTTCCATTCCTCTTTCTGGTACCCAATGTTGCCAACCTGATCGACCACCTTGTTGTCTCATTTTTTCGTCTGGCCAAATTACATCTATTCGACGACCAAGATTAATTGCATCATATACTTGATTCGGGTCCATAATCTATCAAAAATAAACAAAACAAATAAAATATTTAGTACAAAAAATAGAATTAATTTAATTAATTATGATATAATTCCAAAATTAATTAAAATAATTAATTTTGAAAGTATACATCAAACAAATTGGAAGAAATAGATCAAACTAAATTTTAACATAATTGTTTCTTATACTTACACGAACTCTCTGAAACACTTCCTCTTTGTCAAGTTTATTAGAAAAACTTGTTTCACTTTTACTTTCAGTTTTGATGTCACTATTACTAAGAAGTCCAGCCAAACTGGCAAGTGTTGAACTAGTGGGTTTTCCAACAGAAGCAAGTGAACCTCTGTTACCACCAAGAGAACTTGTGTTTGCTCGACCTAAAGAACCACGTCCCGTTGAACCACCAATTTGACATCCAGATTCCATTGATTGTGATCCCGATGTATTATGACCTGATTGTCCATATCCTGTTATATGGATAGATAAGAGATTGCACAAGCATTCATAAAGATATTATATATAAATATAATATCATGTTTCTGCGTACCAGAGTGGATATTGTATGTGGTCATAGAGTATACTCCATCATTTCCAAAACCCCCATCATCTTGCGATCCCGTTCCACCCGATGAACACCCTTGACCACATCTTCTTCTTACTCTGAAATATAAATATTGATTATATTTATATTCATAATATACAATTTTACATATATGTGTGTGTGTGTAATACAGTGGCTATACCTCCGCCACAATTTTAACACAGTTGATTTAATGGTACCAAAACTTAAAGGACCTCCAACTATGGAACATAACTGTTCATTAGTTTCTGCATAACTGGTAGTTAATGGTGAAACATAAATTGGATATCCAATTGGTTGATCACAAGAACTATTAATTATATTTCTTAATGCTTGCTTCGCATTCTGTATAGAGCCGCGTTCAGGATTTCGATTTCTTAAATATACTAATTCTTGTTGTTGGCCAGCCCAAAGACCACGAACACATTCTCGATTCATTTTAATTACTCGAAAGCTTAAGTAACGTTTATTAAGCATTATTACTTTATATTCATCAATGCCATCGTCAAGTACATGCCTAAGAAACAATATGTAATCAATTTCTTAAATTTAAATAGTTTATATATATATATAAATATTTTATGTACCTAAGTGCCAAAAGACTGGGTGCTCCACTTAAAACAGCATTTCTCCATAAAGGATCAGCTTCGTGACTAATCACAAGATTTTTATCATGATTGTCAATGGCTTCATAAAGAGCACAGCATTCTATGTATTGTTCTGAACTCATAAAATGATCTTGATGCAATTTTAAGGCCATTCTTACACCTTTAGCAACAACACTTCTTAGTAATTCAACATCATGAAGTACCCATTCGTCTCGTGGTGATGTTATTCGAAAATCTCCTATATAATATTAAAATATATGAAAAAAGTAATGATATTTGAATATTTTCTAAAGTAAAATAAAATGAAATTATAATATGAGATAAAGATAATATATATATTAAACCTTTAAACAGTGCATGTAGACCATATAAAAAGAATTCGACACTTGACACAGTGTTGTGAGAAGCTGCTCCTAAAACGCGTCTTCCCAAAAGACTTAAGCCCAGACAAAGTGATACCAGATTTGAATCACGTGTTTTTTCTAATGACTGAAAAAATACAATATCAAAATATACCTAAAAGTAATAATGTATCATATAAAGTGAATGGTTAAAAAAGTACCTTATCATGCTTAGTTGCACAATATTGTATCCAATCAAGGTAAACATTACAAAAGCTACTTCTTGTAATACCACTTGCTCGAAAGTCGAAGTCTTCGTCAATATTCATATTAAAAACAGGATCAAGATCCGCGAAATTTTTATCCAATGTTGTTTTAAGTGCATCAATAATATCTTGATTCTCCAACCAAGTTTTTAATTTTGGAGACTTAAGAGCATAGAAAACAATACTTTTGACATAATAAGTAATTAATACTTTACGAAATTCATAGACTTGCAGCATTGACACAGCTGAATTATCCGAAATCGAGTAACTTTCAAGTACATACTTGGCACTTGCAACTTCCCAAGCAAGCCATCTCTGACTAAAAGCTGCATTGACACTAAGTACATTTGAAAAATGTCCCATTTCACAACAACAACAATTATCATTATCTTCGATACCTTCAGATATTGCTTCAACCTAAAAAAGAGAAGAAAAAAAACAAAAAATTAGATATCAAATTTATAAAAAAAAAAAAAAAATAGTTAATGCATAGTCACATAAATAATACCTCTCTTTGTTGACAGTATGTTCCTCTGAACTCAAGACCCCTTAATTGAAAAGTAACTAAACCGTTTCCTAACTGCACTATATGTACTAAACAATTTAGATAATCAGATGCTAAAAGAAAACAATCTCCTTGCTCTACATTACCCCAACGACCAAGAGCAAGATCACCATAAAGACTATGCTGAAGAGACCGTGTCAATTGTTCATAAAATATAGAATTTAAATTATTATCATCTGCACCTAAATTACGATCTAAATGTGAAGACATTCGTGTATTTGAATGATCAACTCTTCTTGTTTTATAGTCACGTTCCCAAAATTTAACTGGACGTACATACGATGATATAAAAATTGCACTTCCTAAAAGTGGATTTAATGGCGTACTTAACATAGCAGATATACCTGCTTGTAGGAAAAGCATTGCAGAATGTGGAACGGAGAATGGTTGGGCAAAGGCATGAAAAGCACTACCCCAAGTAATTTGCCATGGCGCGATATATGTTACAATAAATCTTATTTTTAATAACAATTCATAAATTTTTGCAAATGCTATACCTGTTACAAAATAATCTACTAAAAATGTTTCACTTAAATCACGAAAATCTATTTTAAAAAAAAGAACAGCGAAAACAAGAACTAAATAACGAGTTGATGGATCAGAATATGCCGAACGTAAAGATTTTAATCCGCATATAACGATAATCAATGCTCCAATACTTTCTCCAAATTTGGATACTATCTTTGATGAACATTCAGTAAGTGCACCTAAAAATACAATAGGATAAAGAATATTTCTCTCAAGAAAACATAAACAAACATAAGCTTTCTCAAACCACATAATTTTGACTGGCTCGCGTACTTCAAATTGTGCATGTTCATGACTACGTAACACAGGTCTTGCAAGACACAACCATGGTAATTGTTTTCTAAGCTGTGGTACTACATAATGTAGAAGAAATCCTAAGCAACTGACGATACCCCATAATACAGGATTTAATTCTGGTTGTAAAGCAGTGAATACTGTAGAGCAATGAATTCCAAAGGATAAAATTCCAATCACAGCACAGACAATTAGATCATTTTTCAGTCTGGCATTAACAGTTGCACGTAATTTCTCTGGAAGAGGGTCGACTAATTCTGAATCAGACATTTGTTCTCCAACTTTTATTTTTACATCTTTTTTTCTACCAGATGTTCTAATTTTAGCTTCTTTATATGTTGTAGTTAAATTATCTTTATGAGTTGTATTTTCTATAATCTTTGCTTCTTTCTCTTCAATGTACATTTCTGGAGGCCAAAGATTTGATTTTACAATGTCCCAAATAACACTAGGATCTGAAGATGACCTACTTAGATGATAAGATATAGCTACAAGTAATCCAGCAAAGATAGAAAATAAAATGTGTTGTGAAGATTTAGGTTCAGTAAGAGCACCATATGCAAATCCATATAATATAATAACAGTGATTATACTACGAGCAAGACAGTATATAGAAGACACCAGACTGGTAGCAGCATTTCCACCAAATAAGTGGATATCTAAATGTTCACAGAGATACATTAGGAAAGTGTTTATCTGTGGAAACAAACCTAATGAGAATACAATTGGGAAACAAAGAAGAAAAATTAGTAAAACATTTCTTATTTGTAATATGACGTCACAATCAACAACACGTAAACCATATACACGAAATTCTGAACTTTTAAAAGTCCTTAACGATTCATTAAAGATTAAAATAAATCCTGAACATAATATATAATATACTGGTCTAGAAAATACTATAATACGATTAAAACCATGTGTCGGGGATGCAGCATCTGGTTGAACTGATTTTAATAAAGAATATTGACAACCAGCAGTTACAAAACAGAACATAAAAGCAAAGATATCTCGATAAAATCCTTGCTGAAGCAATATTAAACCTAAACCTGCAACAATAACAGCTAATAATGTAGAAACAATTGTTTCTAGAGAAGTTAAATTACGATCAAGTAGAGCTAACAATGATAATCTATCAAATCGCACTTTGACATGTGGTAATCTTCCTATTTTCCATTTGTAATAATGCCTTGTTTGTTTAGGTTTTGTATCAGATCCATCTAAACCATCTATAAAACGATTCCAAGATAAACTTGAGTTTATGTCGGCTTCTTGATGTGCAGGCAATGTTAATACAGGCACGCGATTATTGGAATCTGATGAGTAAGAATATAAATTAAAATTTCCTAATAAACTATGCAATCTGCGATTTCTTTCTGCCATTGAGTCGGAACGCGAAATAAGAGTATGACGAAGCTGATCACATTCTGGATTTCCCACTGGACATTGGCTTGAGCTTCCAGCATTTGAAGAAATTAAATTTGATGGCAATGAATTTTGTGTTTTGGTCTGATTGCTCGCTGGACTTGATAAAACGGGTGGTGTATCTATGATAACTGTCAAACCAGCAGAATTTAAAGATAAACTGCTATAACTATTGCTTAATGAATCTGTTAATTCCCAATTTGCATCATAATGTAAATTTTGATTAAGTTGTTGACGCAATAAAGTATTCAATAATTTTTCATTATTACTTGAAGGAATTTGTGTTGCTGTAGCAAGACCAGAACCTTTTTCATCAAAAGTATATGCCAACCATCCTCCATTATCATCTCGGAAATAATGCACAGCCCCTTCAGACGTGTCATTATGATTAGTTGCTAAATGACATTCTCCATTAGATATTAAACCAAACAGAGCAGTCAATGGTACAACATTATCATCTCTAGTAGGCCTTGGCCCTCTATGAGTTCTATTCGAACGTTTTAAGCGACTCTGCCTTGCTCGAGAATTTCTAGTTTCAGAATTACGATTAGGTCTGAGATCAGATACAGTACTGGACTGAGCAGACAAATCTCTGCCAGAATTTAATAATGCAGCCAATAATGGAGGTGCAGGACTAGGTAATAGCGTGCTCAACTCATTATTTGAACCAGTTGTTTGCTCAAATTTTGTTTCTCTTCTATCTTTTTCTTTGCGAATTTCCATTGTTCGTTTTGGTTTTGGTCTGATTTGTTCAATGCAAGAAATGTTGTCATCTGTTGTTTCTTGCGTAGGTTTCGGACGGCTTTGCTTTGGAATGGCACCTTGATGACGTTTATTATCTATTTCCAATTGTGGAAGTAATTTTCGTTTTACTTCATTTTCTATGCTTAAAGTTGTTGTACTAGATGAACCTGAATCTGGTTCTTTTGCATGGAGATCTGTAAAAAACAAAAAAGTCTTTTAATTTCTTCATTCTATTTAACATTCAGAAAATAAAAAAATTTGATCGATCGATGATTTATACGACTATTTTATTTTGTTCTAAATTTACATGTAATTGGTTTGAATTTGCATATACTAAATTTAGAATACCACCAACTTACAATCAGTACTAGCTGTCTGTAGACTTTCTGATGTATCCGTATCATCAGATCGAGTAAAAGTCCAAAATACTGGCAGCACAAATTAAAAAAAGGTAATAATGCAACACATAAAATTAAGAAGCACTAACCCTTGACAATCCTTTTTAAAAAAAAAGTGTCATCAATTATACTTACTTTTACTTGTCCATGGTTCAATTGGGCAATCACTACTTTCAAATAACCAATCTATTCCAACAACACTGCCCGAATTTAGAGGATCTTCTATATTTTTCGTTTTATCATGTCGTTTATCTTTATGTCTCTCTCCATCAGAATATTCATGACTGCTTTGACTTGCATTACTGTATCTTCTTTTAATATTAGATTTTGGCTCTTCAAGAAGTGCATCACGAGAGTTTGCAGAATCATTGTCAACTACAGTATCACCATTAAATCTGAAAACAATTTTATATTCTCATAATATTATGACACACAACTTCAATTTCATTATTTAATTATTAAACAATTACCTTGAAAATCTATCATCAAATCTACCAGTACTAAGACTTCTGTCACGATTAGAAGTAGTAGTGTTGTCATTCGTTGTTTTTCTAGTTAATAATGGACTATATGAATCTCCAAGACTGAAACCCCCAGAACTT
Source organism: Vespa velutina (assembly GCF_912470025.1). Taxonomy (NCBI): domain Eukaryota; kingdom Metazoa; phylum Arthropoda; class Insecta; order Hymenoptera; family Vespidae; genus Vespa; species Vespa velutina. The sequence goes on from NC_062196.1 coordinate 6,053,632, forward strand.
TCATTAGCAAATTGTTCATCACTTTGTTCTGCTATTGGATGAACTATTTCAGATCCATAGCTAAGATATGGTAATAATTGTAATTGATTTCTTGTTAAGGTATTCTGAGGTAAAACCTTTATAAAACGAATAAGAGATTACTAATACTAAGAAATATTCATATAAAGTAACTGCATTTAAATTTTATATCAAATGTACCTTTTTAGTATTAATTGTTTCAAGACTTTGTGGATGTAAAGGTAGATTATTATCATCTGTAATATTTACATTTTTGTTAGTTGCACCAATAGTTTCAAGACTTTGTGGATGAATAAGTTGCTGATGTGGCTTTTTAGTAATCACCTAATAAAATGAAATGGTATTAAAAAATGAAAAAACATAAAATAAAAAAACATGTATATATATATAACATGAAAAATATATAGAATATAAGTTGTCTTATATATATATATATATATATATATATATGGTTGTATAGAATAATAAACGTGGATACAAATTATAAAAGAGAAAAAAAAAAAAAAAAAAAAAAAAGGAAAAGAAAAATTATTACCTCTAATGATTGAGGATGTGATGAGATTTTATTTTTGTCCGCATCTTCTTTCTTTGATATAATTTCAAGACTTTGTGGATGATCATTTATTAAATGAGTTTCCATAGGAATTGAGTTTGAATTAAGTCTTCGAACACTTTGATTCGATTTCCAATAAGCATAATCATCACCATGATGTTCTAATTCTAAGGAACTAGTTTGTTTTATTTGGCTCTCAGATCCAGTTTTTCCAAGGCTACCCTGTTTCGAGTGTCGATTTCTAGAATCTTCGGATGCATGTCTACACAATTTACGTGGACCTGGTCGATCTTCTTCTGCTATCACCACACATTTTTGTCGTTTTAATCGCCATTCTAGATATAATTAATATACATAATTTTGCAAGTCACAATACCATTTTATTAATCATCATAAATATTAATTTATTCTATCTCAACCTTAATCTATTTTATTGTACGCTCAGATTATATAATTTGCAAACCTCTAAATGTCATTGTAAATGATTTTATTATCAGTAGATTACCATTTATTATATTCCTAAAACGTGGTTCATGGTATTGAGCAGAAACTAATTCTGCTTCATGTACATTAATACTCGTTACCATGGGTTTGCTTAATTGTTGTGCTTCTTCTGAACTTTCTGAGCTATTTTTTCTATGTATTTCAACTTTTAAATCTATAGTAGAACTAGGTTTTTCTCTATTATATTCTGATGTTATACTATCGGCATCTGCATTTTGTATATTGGACTCAATAAAAGAGTTACGAGATGAACATTCCACAGGTGGAGTATCAGTTTTACCTATAAGTACGATCAATAATAGTTTTCAATAAATTCAATTGCAAATATACAAAAGTTTTGATATGACATAAACTTATGAACAAAGATTTCATCTGTTTTATATTTTTGTTAATAGAAATGAAGATAAAAAAAAATAATAATAAATAGACTTGAAATATAAAGCTTTTAGAATAAAATATAAAAAGCATATATATTCATTATTCCTATTGTATTGTAAGAAAAATTCATTTGTCAATCTAACACAGTTATATAATATAAAAATCAAAAACTTTTATATAAATACCATTTAAAACTTGCAGTTCTATACCATGCTCAACTTGATCTTGTAATTGTTCTCTATGTTTATTACGTGCCACACGTCTTTTCTCGCTTTCAGATTTCTGTTGACTAATAGATTGACCTGGTTCTTCCAAACATTCAGTTGTATCATAGACACAGTGCAATGCATGATTTATGCACTTTATTGTGCCAAATAATACAACAATGGACGAACAATAAGCTAACCAAACATATAATGTTGGTGGAAAATACTAAAATACAAAATTGTTAATGAAAGGTTTATCGAAAAATCTTTATTCTTTCAAATATTTAATATGTAAATATAATCGTATAAAATAATAGCGTATTACAGTTTCAACATGGTATATAAAAAAAAAAAAAGAAAAAAAAAAAAAAAGAAAAAAAAAAAAAAGAAAAAAAAATCTAAATATTATTCTTAGATTATTGATTGTAGAATGTACAATATACACAATGACTACTTACGAGATATATCGTAAATGGAAGACAAAGCAAAAACAGCCAGACATAGAGATGAAAGGTATTTGAGAAAACATCGAGATGTGGATCGTAAAACCAGCCTCCTGTCAGGCTCGCCCAGACGCCTTGTCTTAAAATTTCCAGCGTTTGCGAACCCATACCAATAGTAAATGCACTTCCTCACCATTTTCCCATCACTTGACGATCAACGGTTTTATACTTGTCTTATCCTCTCTACAAGAAAAAACGCGTGGCCAGGGAGAAGGTGACAACGAATCTCATCTTGGTCTTTCTCTTATTAATCAATGGATTTGGCGCACACGATTCAGTGGCTCCGCAGCCATCTTCATTTCTCAGATGATCGCGATCATAAACCACATGGTTCGAAGTATGAGAGTGGATGTAACCCTCCGTAACGATCGTACGATCGTTTATCATAAACTTGTTTTTTTTACGTTGAAAATGAAATACGAGAAGAAGACGTCAAGCGAAGGGATGAAAGCACGTGTGAAATCATTTTGAAAAATTTATCGATAACGCGTCGTTTTCGTGTGACCGCCGTTCGATTTGTCATCGTTGCATTGAGAATAGGCTCTGTTCTGTATCGGTGGTACACTATCGAAGAATCGCAGTTGCATTAAAGTTGGAAAGCCTTTCGGATATCCACCCGTGAATCGCGGTCGAACGTATCACGACGTCAACGGTGGGGCCGTCAAACGAAACATGGCGTCCGTTAGGTTATCGCTATGAGTGCTCATCAATTTTCTCATATTAAATGTGGAATTATCGTTTATCCTGCGGACTGACGCGAAGCGTCGCGTCCTCGTGGAGACGAGCACGATGCTTTGAAAGGCACATTGGAGACTTACTCGTCGACTAACGAGAAGACTTTTAAGCGAAGAGGAATCGTTCTCGTCAACAGTGGCTTGTGGGTATACACACCCTGACGCGACACTTCGAAGGAACGATTTTAAGGCATCTTCTTATTATTCTATCCTTTTTGAAATATCGTCCGCTTGTTACGTCGAAACAAAGAAGAAAATTGACATCACTTTTTGATAGCCCTTACTGGAGCCGTTACTGGATTCCTCAGCCAGAATGCCGGTGCCTGCTAAATTGTTTTTATCCACGGGGTGGTAGCGGTACCGATTACGTTCTTTCACCCTGCTTATTGTCGCGAAACGTGTACGTTCTTTCTGAAATTATCCATCTAATATTTCTTTATTATGACGTTTAACAACTGTCACAACTATGTATTACGGTTACACGCGCATTACTAAAAGTTCCCTGATACATAAGTAAAGTTATTTCAAAGTCTGATAATTTTTATAAGACTATGCAAAAATGAATGAATGAGAACTCGTTAATAACTTTGCTATTTCCTTTTCATTTCAATGGAAAAACCTTGAGATACTTCTTTTTTGTTTTGTGTGATGTGTAATCAAAGGGACGAAATATCGTCTAGAGGTGCAAAAAAAAGAGACTGTGATTTGCACGGACAAAAAGACTACAGAAAGTGTTGATCCATATGCCGCCGGCCGGGCTATCGGCAAGGGGCTTGTCTACCTTGATGGACCACGGACAACCAGATGCTCGTCATCGGAGCGAGCGGTTTCTACTTTATCCAGAGAATGGCTCCACATATTCTCATTCTTCTAGCACAGCCACTTTGTCTCCACGATATCAATCTGGAAACAGAGGGAACAATCATTCCACCAGGTTAATTATCATTTTGTATTAGTTCAATGATAAATCTATGGTAAGGTATTAAATATAAAAGCTGTTTGATTTTCTTTTTTTAGTTACGGATATTTGTATGGACGTACGTCCAGCAACAATATGTCTGACAGCAGTGTTTCTGATACACACAGTGGTGGTACAGCAAGAACTGTTTCTCAACAAACTAGTCCATCTCATGGAACACATTCGTCATCTCGATCACGGCAAGATAATAGCTCAACTATTTTCACTGCGCTATTTGATTATGTTGCTCAAGGTGAAGATGAGTTATCTTTACAAAGAGGTGAAACTGTCGAGGTATACAATATATTTAAACGTCATAATAATATTTATGGTATTCAATGTAAATGTAATGTTTTACTTCTTGTATTAGGTTTTGTCTAAGGACTCTAAAATCTCAGGTGACGAGGGATGGTGGACAGGAAAAATTCATGGGAAAGTTGGTATTTTCCCAGCAAATTTTGTTGCCGAGGTAGAAAGCATTGACAGGGTATCGTCAGTGATTGATAAAGTTCAACCGGTTGAAATAGATTTTGAAGAATTGCAATTGGAAGAAGTTATAGGTGTTGGTGGTTTTGGTAAAGTGTATAGGTATGAGACATCAATTATTATACCAAACAATATTAATTACAAATGTATATAAATTTTTCTTTTTCTCTTATTATATTATAGAGGGTTTTGGCAAAAGCATGAAGTAGCTGTCAAAGCAGCTCGTCAGGATCCAGATGAGGAGCCTAGTGTAATATTAGAAAATGTCAGACAAGAAGCAAAATTATTTTGGTTATTAAAACATGAAAATATTGTGCAATTAGAAGGTGTTTGCTTGAAAATGCCAAACATGTGTCTTGTCATGGAATACGCTCGCGGGGGTAGTTTAAATAGAGTTCTTAGTGGTAGAAAAATCAGACCAGACGTTCTTGTAGATTGGGCAATTCAAATTGCACGTGGTATGGATTATCTTCATAATAAGGCACCTGTCAGTCTTATTCATAGAGACCTAAAGAGTTCTAATGGTAGGATATGTTATGTTACATACATATCTTTTTATATTAATTATTGTTAAACTGAACTATTAAAAGTAAATTAATTTTAATTTGTAATACATTTTTATTATATAGTGTTACTAAGTGAACCTATAGAAAATGATGATCTTCAATATAAAACACTAAAAATAACAGATTTTGGATTGGCAAGAGAAGTTTATAAAACCACACGTATGTCAGCTGCAGGAACGTATGCCTGGATGGCACCTGAAGTTATAAAAAAAAGTACTTTTAGTAAAGCTAGTGATGTTTGGAGGTCAGTTTTAAATTTATTTATTTTTGATCTGATCTTGATTTAGTTTCAATTTAAAAAATTAGTATTAATTGCTATTTACAGTTATGGTGTACTTTTATGGGAATTGTTAACTGGTGAAACACCCTATAAAGGTATAGATGCATTAGCTGTAGCATATGGTGTTGCAGTCAATAAATTGACACTTCCAATCCCATCAACTTGTCCTCAACCATGGAGGTGCCTCATGGAAGGTATAAATAAAAAAATTAAGTCTATTTTATTGACATCTTTTATTCAACATTATGAATATTAATATTGATAATTGTGATACAGCTTGCTGGTCATCAGACAGTCATTGCAGACCTGGCTTTGTGGAAATTTTATTGGCATTAGATGAAGTACGTAGTGCATTTGCAGCAACACCACACGAATCATTTCATACAATGCAAGAAGATTGGAGACTTGAAATTGAGCAAGTTCTTCATGGATTGCGCATGAAAGAGAAGGTAATAAATATATTATATTTGTAGATAATATTCCGATAGTAACGTAGTATAAATAAAATACTAAATAAAAAGCCAGATTATTATTTTTTTTTTTTTTTTTTTACTATCGGAATCGAATTAAAATTTATTTATAATAATAAAAATAATATTTAATTATTATTTTAAATGCTATACAAAGGCATGCCGTTCTCTCGAAGAGGTAAGATACGAGCTCTTAACAACGATGTGTATAATAAGACGAGTTTTAAGTTATTTCCAATAGCACAGATATGTTGAAGCGCAACGATGTATGATCTTTTTATAGAATTATTTTATTTTTTATTTCTTAGGAATTGCGCTGTAGAGAAGAGGAATTGACAAAAGCACAAGTGCAACAACGACAACACGAAGAAAACTTGCGGCAACGAGAACAAGAGTTAGCGGCTCGTGAAATAGATTTATTAGAACGTGAATTGACAGTAATGATAATTCAACAACAAAATACACCCACGCCTAATAAAAGGCGCGGTAAATTTAAAAAGTCTAGGTTAAAACTGAATAAAAAAGAACCAGGAAGTAATATTAGTGCTCCTTCAGGTAATCCTTTTACTTATTTCTTGCTTTAATCATATCGTTTTCATAATTCTAAAAAATATGATATACTTGTTGTTTAGATTTCCGTCATACTATAACTGTTCAGCATACGGCCTTAGACAGAGGAAAAGGTAGAAATCCATCAAAACCAAACAGTCCACCAGGTTCACCTAGTATTCCAAGACTACGTGCAATCGCATGTGAGTTAACATTTTTTTTCTAACTTATTACAGTTATAGTATTATTCATGTTATTTTGTTTTCAAATTATACAAATGTGTTTTCATTATATATGATAATAATTTCTTAAACATATTAGATGTTTCTAATGTTTGCGCTTTGTAGATATATTTATACTTATTTTATATTTTCTTGTCTAGCATGGTGTGAGCAAAAAAAGTATTTATGTAAATTATTATTAGTAGTTCCTCTATTTTTCTTCTATTTACAAGAAACATTAGTTTCTATCGTTTTTCATGAACACATAATTACGAAATAATTACATTCACGAAGTTTCTTAAAATAATGAATAATGTGCAAGAATAAAAATGATAAATGTAATAAAAGAAAAGGATAGGAAAATGTGTAGCTAGTATTAGTAGAGTAGCGTTTTGTTTTTTGTCTTCCATCTATAGTACCAGCAGATGGAGTTAAGGGTAAGACTTGGGGACCATCGACTCTTCATCAACGAGAGCGTGGAGCTATAATCACACAGCCACCAAATCCTGCATCGCCCGGTGGCAAACGGTGGTCTCGTTCTGCGCCAGATCTTGAAAAGACTCCACTGCGTACAGCTTTGCTGGCAAGCGCACATCGTTCCCCGCTTCTGCAAGAAATAGGTAACCCCTCCTCCAGAAAATTGTACTCCTCAGCAAATAATTTAATAGCAAACAATCAGCCAGGATGCAGTTATAGTGATATTTCCAAAAATTCCGATAATGTTATGCAGAGCACAGGTACGGCACATTATAATGTAGGGGAGGATTTTTGTATGCTGGATAATGATATATATGAAACAATGGTTATACAGCACAAATCACAAAACAATTTAAAGACTCACTTTTCAGAAGAGCACTCAATAATTTTAGATAATTATACGAAGATTATGCCCACGGGTGGAAGTGTTCTAAAAACAATGTCATCTAAATCTCCAAAATATGCAATGGGTGAAGGAGAGCATTCTTATTCTACAAATTTTGTTCATAGTGTAGCATCTACTTTGGTAGGTACTGCAAAACGAGTAAAGAATAAAAAACGTGACAGAAGCAAATCGAAAGAATCGAAGCGTAGGGATAGCTCAGAATCACGATTAGCATCATTAGCCGACTTTTTTCGTTCCCCTTCTGGTTCGAGAAAAAGTTCATTAAATTCTCCACGTAGCATGGAAAGAAAAAATTCTGTTACTATCAAGATTAACGATACAGATGGTTTAGAATCAAGTCCAGAAAATTCTATAGGTAAAAAGTCACATCATAAATCACGCGTCTCCAGAAGTCCTTTAAGAGTGTTTAATAAAGTAAAAGCATGGGGTAGTCGTGATGCACTCGATGACAAATCAACTGCTATTAAAGTTGAATATAGTGTTTTGGAAAATATTATATCCTTTCCACAATTTAGTCGCCGTGATTCTGATCAAAATAATGTACCTAAATTCTTAGCTGCAAATTCTCGCGAAGGTATAGATTTTGAGAGTTTAGAATCAGAACTTTGTAATTTTGATTCGGAACATTCAAACGATAGTTCTAGGTCGAAAAATTCGTTAAGGTATTTTCAAGAGAGCAAATCCAATAGGCCTCCAATGTCACTTGACAATGTTGTAAGTACATTAGACACATCGTCGAATCAATCTGATCAATCTTTTGATCATAGCTTTGATCCGAATTCCTTACTCAATCAAAAGTCCAAAAGTAATGAATGTTTATATAGTCCTGTGAAAGATGATATTAACAATGTCACTTTTGCTTCACCTAATTGTTCTTGTCTTCAAACTTGTGAACATTCACATCCTGATGGTAGTTCAAAGAACATTTTATCAGGTGTTTTCAGGAAGTTCTGAAGAACTTGATGCCTCTTGATCCTATACCCTCTAAGAGTGTTGCAACGAAAAAATTTTTTCGAACAAACAATATAAAGATTTATATAAAAGATTTTTATTAAATATATATATATATATTTTTTTTTTATAACTGATTGTGTAAACAACAATCAATTATATTTTGAACTTAACTTTTAATATTAGAATTTAAAACTCAAAAATCGATTTATGAGCTAATTTCTTCAGTTGCTATATATCTTGAATTATTTTTTATTATAACAAGCATATCTTCTGTTTATCACAGGCCTTTCTGAGGAAAGCATTTATCCCACTCGTAAGTTTTCTCATAATATTGCAAGAATTATATAGATTTTCATGTAAAAGATTTTTTCCTTTTTTTCTCCTTTTTTTTTTCTATTTTCTTTCCACAAAGTTTTATGTAATGTAGTGAAACAACGATCTCAAGTAGAGAATGTGTTTTTACTTTCATAACAAAATACTTTTATCTTGCTAAGTTGTATTACGTAGATTGTGCTTAAACTTGATCATATAAACGTAATGCATGAATACACCAATCAATGATTCTTGTCATTGTCTACTGCTCATTCAACAACAATGCTCCTAGATATATATCTCGTAATTTATGTAAGCTATTTTCAGATATTTAATAAAAAGTTGTGCTATTTTATTTGATAACGGAGCTCTGCCTTTTTAAGAATAAAACGATTAAAATAAATCACTTAGTACAATATGTACTATTACAAGTTTTGAAAAAAGTGATCTTTATAAACTTTGGTGAGGGACCAGACATAAATTTAAGTATTTTATGAAGAATATTACAAGTTAATGTCAATATAGGCTGATTTATTTACAAGAAAGTCAAATATTTCATTGTGTTAGGATTATTTTGACACGTGACTGCCAAGAATTGCAGTCTTGTGTTTGGTACCCTGGAATAATCTATAAATTATTTATTGCCTTAATGTAAGCTGATGGGAAAAAAAGAAGCTCAAAGAAAAAAAAATTGCAGCCTTTCTGGTGTTGGTTCTTTTCTTATATTATTTGGAGTATATAACATTCTAACAAGCAGAGCTAACAATCTACTACTATGTGAAAAGAACTATGCGCTTCTGCCATTACAGCAGTTTTACTCTAATAGTATTCCTGTGTTAGAGCGTTATTAAGTTGTGTCTGTATAGTCATAACAATGAAGCTTAAATCAGAATTAGAAGATTTACATATGAAATACTGTTCATAATTAAAGTAGTTATGCTATTTTTATTGCCTTATGTGCATTTAAATTGATTGCACATTGTTTACTTGTTAGTATAACTTTCAGCGATTTGTTTTAGTATTACAGTAAACTCCGAATATCTTTAAAAAAAAAAACGAATTTGCACACATCACATATTATATATGGACCACAAGCACACACTTGTATTTAGACATAGAAATTTTTTCAATAAAACCTTTTCAGTTGGACACATTGAATTTTGTTTTTTCGTTTTTCTCTCGGGTTTTTACGCTCGGTCCTGTGATTTCATTTTTGTTTTTTCATTTCTTTTTTTTTTTTTTTTCTTTTTCTTTTTCTTTTTTTTTAATAGGATCAGTAAATTAAGTAATTTGTTAAGATGTCTATTGTAAGTAACAATATTGTAGTTATATATGTCTCTAATATATTTAAATGCTTGCATTACATTTTTAATACATTTACATATATATAAAATCTTTATTATTGATAAAGTATAAACGTATGCTATACATTATTGAATCTAAAAAAAACATTACCTACTTTTATTATATTCAATCTTAAATATTATGGGTACATAGCAATAACCGAGCGTAAAAAAGTTCCCTGCATGCTTCCAGTAGAATCCTAATTAACTCCAATTGGGTTTGGTCCTTTTCTATCCTTCCGAACATGGACTGACTCTGTGAAGCAAGTATTCCACTTCATTCTATTATATTCTGTATTCTATAATTTACAGAATAATATAAAAAGCACAGAAAGGACTGTTATTTCTAACAAATCAAATGAATTATAAATTTTTAGAATACATCTAAATTATAATCATTTAAAGATATGCTTGTAATTAAAAATTACAAATACAAATAACTATATTAGGTTTATGCATCTATACACATCCGCTTACATAGACCTATATTGCACTTGCATTTATTAAAATATCTGCATTTGTTGCATCATCGTGCATGTTGAACATATATTATTTTTTTATTTATTCAATGTATAAGCTAAAATGTGTATATTAAACCAAAGTATATATAAATGCTAAAGTAAGAATAGATACATATTTAAAATAAATTATTAATAATATCTTTATAATTTTTTTAAATATTTCATTTAACGCGTAAAATTAAGATGCAACTTTTGCACACAATATATGAAATATATTGAAGCAATGCTTTCGCCTATACAGTGTATGTCTAAGATGAATACATTGTATCACATTTTATACCAATGTATTCATCATAAAAATATCAACAACAATTAAACAACAATTCAAAGATATCTTACACTTACATCTTAAATACTGCTTGCTTTGCAATAAGTTTTCTTTGTTAATCTAATTTTGTCAACAAGTAAGGATCTCCAATTAAATATTTTAATCAATTATAATATCTTAGATATTTTTAACTTAAGTAACATTATTAATACCTTTGTAATTACCTAACCAAATCCAACATATTTTAATAAAATTATCAACTTGTAAGTTTCTAACAAAAAAAAAAAAAAAGAATATATATATAATATTTTTCAAGTGCAATAGCATGCATGTCATACTTTACGCTTATGTACGTTTTTCTTATATATACTTCTTTTTTATTAATTAATAAAAGTCTTTGAAGGTAAAAATTACTACTGGAGTAATCAAATTTTATATTAGATACTTCATAAAGGTAAGGCACACAGACGCATTTGAAAAGTGCTTGTTCAATAACCATTGTAATGAAATTATTATGAATAATGAATTTCATTTGATATATACAAACTTACTTTAAATTAAGTAGCAAAAAATATTACATAATATTACAATGATATCAATAAACATTAAGATAGACAATATATTTATTATTATGGAAATGTGATTGTTTTTTATAGATTATACAGCATTACCATCTGATCTCTCAACCGACTGGGTAACACCGGATTATCCTTTAACACCTGGATTGACTGGTCCTTACATCATGCCAATGCCTGTTCCTATGCCTACTCTTTACAATGGTGAAATGAAAAAACCAAAGTTAAGCATAATTGAGCTGGTATTATACAATATCGCAGCCATGTTGGCTGGTGTGGCAACAGGGTATGATGTGCGAATGTCAAACATATCTCCAATTCATCCAAGACTACATCCACGATTAAATGAATGCGAAGATGATCTACCAAGATGGTGGTTTCATGCAGAAACTGGATCAAATCGTAATTCTGGTTATCTTGGTCCTGACTATGAGTTTAGTTCGAGCAGTGGTTATCCTCATAATACTTATCATGGACCAGCCCGTCATTATAGGTACACCTCTATGGTCTGAGTGTAAACTTCAAAACTTTAATAATGTATATCAATATAATGAATTTTTCAATAAGAAATTTACTTTTATTAAATAATACTTTTTGTTACAGGTCATTTTTGAGTAATATGGGTGGTATAGCCCCGGGTCTTCCACCTAGTGTCATACCAGATAAACCATTACGGTTTACAGATTCACCACAACATTATGTCAGTAGTTCAGGTTCTAATGCCCCAACACCAAGCCCACGTAGAAAAAGTAGTAGTACAAGTAATGAAGATACATACCCATCTGATACGGGTAGAGTTGAACGTATAGAAAGGGTACCTACAATTTACTTGGGAAATGTACCATTTCCTGACTATGGACCACCAGTCTATGCAGTTGTTTCATCGGTAAGACGCAACCCGCCTGATACACCTTATTTTGTACACCCGGATTATCAGTAAGTATTCAACACTATTTCAAAATATATTCTTCTGAAAAAAAACAAGGAAATGAAATATTTATTTATTTATTTACTTTTTTTTTTTTATAGTGAACGAATGTTAGATTGTCCTGAATTTCCACATGCATATGACAATCCGAGTAGTATAAACAGTACTGCTCGACCTGCATCAAGACTTCCTTCGTACACACATCATCGTACCCCGTCGAACGTTTCCAACGCAAGTACATCAAGTCAGAGTAACATTAATCCAACATTTCGTTTAGAGGATGAAGAAAATTACTCTTTATATCCACCAGGTTCCTATTATCCACGATCATCCAACATTATCTCAAATATAGCATTATATAATTCTGGTATCCTTAATCATGAATATGGTTCGACATTTTTATCACGTCAAAATTCTCACGAATCAAATTCGAATTCTGGAGAACGTCCAAGTAATCTTGAGGTAGTGACTCGATTACGTTCAAGTTTGAAACGATCTAATTATTCTTATAATTCCCCAAATAAAGGTACAAGTAAAAATAATTCTGGGTCTTGTACCCCCACGAATCCTACACCACCAGATTCACTAACATCGGAAGATTCGAGTTATGTTTCTGCAAAAGATAGTCAAATTTCTATAAGTAGAGTTCGATTTTCTCCTGTAACATTTGATCGAGATGGAGTTTCACGCGATCATAGAGAAACCTTATTAGATATTCCTGTTCATGGACAAACGCAAGATGCAACGGTACCTTTACAAGCCAACCGACGTCCGAATAGAAATAGAAAACCAAGTATCTCTGAATTAGAAAGAGAATTTTTATCATAGCACTGGCTTATTTAAAATAATGGGAAGATAGCAAGACTTAATAGCCTTTATAATCTATTAATTTTGAGAATGTCATACGATGTGTTTTGAATAACTGAAAGATTAATGGGATGCGGCGAAATACTATAATGGGGATGTTATAAGTGCGATATATTACGATCTACGTCATTAAAACACTGCCTCCTCTAAAATGTTTTAATATAACAATAATTGCAAAAAATCTTGTACACTAAGAATTACATATTTTACATTCCAGTTAACTTGTTAGTTGAGATAATCAAGGAGATTCTAATAAGATATTAGTCTATTTATAATGAACAAAGAATCATTGTGTCTCTTACACTAAAATTTACATTATACAATAATTTATGAAAATAATATATATATATATATATATATATATATATATATATTTATATATATATATATATTCAAATGACCATCATACAATTACATTTATATAATATGGTTTAAAGCAACAGTTTCATATATTATTTGTAATATCTTTATATATGCATTCCATATATATGTATATATATATATGTATATGTCTTATCAATGCTGATAAAAAAAATGAGAACAAATAGTAATATACATATTATTATATTACAATTTATGTTCACATAAAAATAAAATTGTATAAAAAATGTTTGTTAGATTTTTATATATTCTTTTAATTAATAAACAAATAACTATATTTTTTTTTCTAATTAACACGATTATATACATATAAATATATGTGTGTGTTGCAGTAATGTTCAGTATTGTAGTAATAACATTCCAATGAAATTTACATAAGATATATGAATATTATTTTTTACAATTATTTGTGACACAGTTATTCATCAGTAATTTTTTAATTACACATAATATCATTTATAATAATTCTACTTCCTTTCTAGTATTTATTTTGAATTATAGTAGGCATTGAATTATATGACACCTAAGATTTTTTTACATAATAATGATGAGCCGTAAAGATACACAATGTTATTAAATGACGTATTTCGCCGCGATTTTTAATATTATTTTATTATCTTCCCATATAAAGTTAAATACGACACAATGAATATGCATACTCATACAAATTGAAAGATATTAGATATATAATACTAGATAATAGGTACATATATAATAAAAAGTTGTATAGTAAGAATTTGTATGTACTTATAAATTATCATTGAAGATAAATTGTGTACCCAGCTGAGACACTTGTCAGAGTACTTCTTTTTTTATGTAACACAGCATGCATTGAACTGGTTAGTGTGCCTGTAGATCGTATTAGTTAAAATGCATAGTACTCTACAAATGATACAGTTGTATAGGGTACAATCTGTTTATAAGCGACTTTAGAATTTAAACACCTCATATAAATAATCGATATTGTACATACAAATAAGCACTAATTGATAATTATCACTTTATATTAGATCAACTATGCCTACATTCCTTGTACAATTTGTATAATACATATCTCTTAGGCGCATATAGAATTATATCAAAGAATATACTACATACACCTTGGAGATATGAAAGCCAATAGTAATACAAATGTGCATACAAAATACAATGCACTCATTAAATAAGATATACTTTCAATTTGATATATATTAAAATCGAAAAGTGTGAAAGGTAATAGTGAATGTGTCATTCACTTAATATACTTATTGACTACTAAAAGAACTAACTAAACATTTTAAGAATATGTATTGTTAATTTATTATTAATAAGTAGTGCCTGAAATTACTGTATGGTACGCATAGTGAGTTGGATTAGATCAGTATTCATCCCTCACATGTAAGGCAAAGTTGCTACATGAAAATTAAAGTATGAAAGTATAAACATAGGAGACAGTTGGTAGTATGCACTCATATAGTGCAAAATTCTCTTACATATATGTAATATGAGTACTACAAATCTTAATGACAGGTAATAATTAACATATGATTTTAATTTTACATTAAAAATCAATCAAAATCTATCTATATTTTATGTATATTTTATACTATGTTTTATACAAATCAAAAGTAATATCTTTATTTCTACAATTATACATGAAATCACATCAGTATGAAAAATATATATGAATTTTCTTTTAAAAAGGTATAATTGGATAGACACGATACTTTCCTGATTGATAAAAGATCAGTATTGTAGGATATACTGCAATGTACATAAAATACAGTAGGAATAAAATAAAAAGGAAAGTGCTTCTAAAGCATCATTTTTTACAAGGGAATGTTTTTAAATTGTTAAATTTGTAGTAATAGTATAGTTTTACTAATAGATCTCTTTGATCTATTATACTAATACCAGTGGTATATTATCTATAAAATGTATCCGAATTGATTTGATTTAAAATGCTAATATGATATTTCACTAGTGAGATCTTTGTTGAGAAAAGATTTATGGAAGTTCAGTATGCATTTCAATCTTTGTTAAGTACAGAAAAGTGACACATTATTACATAAAATAAATCATTTGAGAGATCTTACATTATATTATATATATATTATGTAATATAGAAAAAGATTTAGATAAATTGGTTATATCACATAATAATATTAAACTGAATAATTTATAATGGGTATACCTTTCTGTGCCATACAAAGACATTTTGCGGTGCTAGTATCACATATTTAATGTAAGTGACACAAAAATTCAAAATGCTTCCAAAATAATCGAGAAACATTTAACAAAATTTTAGAATGCTAATATCAATAACTGTTAATAGTTACGATAATTTAATTCTATAAGATAATGTTCGGCAGCTATCAATGTATGAATTGTATAACGGCGTACAATCGCCACCTGTGCTAGTCTAAGCTATATTTATTTTTTATATATTATGACTTGTTTAGATTAAATTATATAGAAGAAAAATCAGATTTTGTATTCTATCAGATGCGATAACATAACATATTCAATGGTATGTTTAAAGTAATTACACACAAAAAAAAACATTTATCGGTTATAAAAACTTTTTTTTTTTATTTAACAGTATTAATATATTTGACGAAATGTTCAAATGCTATATGATGCACATAAAAATTGTTTGCATAAATAGAATTGTGCGATTTATATTTTAATTCTCTCTCATATTCTTAAATGTAATATGACCAAATCATACACACACACACACACACACACACACATACTGAACCTATCTCTTATAAAATAAAATTAGATTGTAAATATGATAATGATATAACTCACATTCAAACTTGCATGTGTTGCTTGCAATATAATAATTTGTACAATAACATTCATGACCAAGAAATTAATTGTAAATGAAATGTCTGATTGAATATTTGTACTGTGATAGTTCCCCTCATGTTTGTACGTGTACTTGTCTGTAGTTGAATAATATAGTTTTACTTAATATATATATATATATATATATATATATATATATATATATATATATATATATATATTTATATATATATACATATATATATATATACATAATTTTATTATGACGGGGAGATATCACAGTTCTTCAAATATACATATATATAGATCATTTTCATAGAATTGCATTTTTATTCAATTTCTTGTTTTTATTATGGGCAAGCTTATAAAAGAATGAGAGAAGAAAAAATAACTCATGATTCCGTATAAATATGAGAATTATTTAAACTACTCGATAGTCATAAGAGTATATTATTAAGCAGCTGAGTGCAATGTGTTCCACGTGTATTTTAAGCAACAAATGATTGCTTTGGTGTGCGCCTTAAATAAAAGTAACGCAAAAGTGGATCTTTGAATATTAAGAGATATCCACAAAAGAACAACATGATGATAAAAGAAGTTTAAAATAATTATTACAATAAAAAAGATTTCAGATATGATATTGGACATTGCAATTTAAGCTTTTTCTTTTTCTTTTCTTTTTTTTCTTTTTTCTTTTCCTTTTTTTTTTCCTTTTTTTTTCTTTTTTTGGTGGACACGAAAGATTTAATTTGACACTAATTTTACATTAGCAAATGAAAACTAATTTCTTACTCCCAATTGCTCATATAAAAATGCTTGAGATATAATAGAATACAAAACGTGAAAGAACAATTTTCAATATGACATGTACGCAGTAAAAACTCATGTATTTTTTCAAGTATTGTACATTATTCTATAAATATTAGTTATATAAATTATAAATAATAATCGGACTATATGCATTATAATAGTAATTATTATTATGATAACATCAAGCGTATATTATACGCAACGTATTATTATTATTATTATTATCATCATTATTATTATTATTATCATTATTACTATTATTAATTATTAATTATTATCATTATAATAAATGATTTTAAATAACGACGAAAAGGTTATTGAATTCTTAGCTTCTGTTATCCTTTTTTTTTATTGAGAATGTTAGAAAAAAATCGAACCAAAGATATTTACTCTACGTCAGTAATTTTGGATTTTTTCAACCGCAAGAATGTACAATGCTTGCTATAGTGTATTATATTCATTAAAGAATAAAACGTATTTATCACCGTTTGCGATTGTGCAAATCAACGATATTCTACTGTCAACTTGTATTTTATTTATAAAATTTCAATAAGTAAAACAAATTTTTAGTTTATTTACTGTTAATATAATAAAGTGATATTAAAAATTTTTTTAAACTAATAAATCATATTTCTAATTTTAACAATAAAACGACAGTTAAATAATATTCAAAATAAAGAAACATTAAATTTAAAAAATATCATGGATTCTTATGGCTGCGGATGTAAAAATGTTATTATCATAGAAGGAATATTTGGAGAAATTTATCCTGGTATATTTTATGAATCTTAAAAGAATAAATATACAAATATTATATACATTTATACATTTATGTATGTGTATTGGTTTGTATAGATTTATCATGTTACAAAGGAGAGGATTTGAAATATAATCAAGAATCTTTTGAATCTCTAATCGAAGATAGTAATGAAGGTTTCAATGAATTAAAGCCTATAATTGTTAAATCTTATACCATGATAAATAATAATCGAATGGAAGTTACTGTTATCACATGGGGTGCATCTATTGTATCTCTTAAATGTCCTGATAAATTTGGTCATAGTACAGATGTTGTTCTTGGTTTTGATGATTTAAAAAGTACAATACCTAAGATAAAAATATGTTTTATTATTCTTATATTATCTTTCTATTTTACATATTCATTTTATTCATATACTTGTAAAGAAATTTAATTTTCAGGTTACATGAATCCTGTACTTAATCCATTTATCGGATGTGTATTAGGCAGATGTGCAAATCGTATTAGAAATGGTTGTTTTAGTATTAAAGATAAAGATTATGAATTAACTAAGAATGATAATAACCATCATTTACATGGAGGGGTAAAAAGTTATAAGTTTTTATATTTCTATTAAGAAATAATGAAGATGATAAGAAATGCGTCTAGAATTCATTTTAGGCAAATGGATTTGGTCGACAAATTTGGAACTCACATATTGATGACTGTTCTGTTGTTATGAGTTATTTAAGCGAAGATGGAGAAGAAGGATATCCAGGTGCAGTCTTAGCTACAGTCAGATTCAAATTAACACCTGATAATAAATTGGAAATACATATGCGTGCAACAACATCTAAATCAACTATAATAAATATGTCACATGGTTCTTTGTTTAATCTTGCTGGACATGTAAGTAATATATATAATTATCTTATCACATGTATGTATTATTAAATATAATATATATATTTTATAGGATGCTGGTGAAGTAGAATTAAGAAAACATAAAATATTGTTGAACTGTGATCGCTGGACTTTTTCAGATTACTCAGATTCTATACCAACAGGAGCTATCAGAGGAGTAGGTGGAACAATTATGGATCTTCGTATACCAAGAATTTTGGGAGAATATATGGAGAAAGTATTATATTATATAGAAATTATATATATAAACATATTTAAATAATAGCAAAAACAAATAACAAAAAATGATAGAAAATTTATTATTACTATAAAATTATATTTAGAAATACAAGAATATAAATTAAACAAAAACTAAAGAGCCTATACATAGTAGTATTTCATTATACTATAGGTTCCTCCAGGAGAAGGTTTTGATCACAACTTTTGTGTAACAAAAAATTGGCAATCTGATAGTTCATTCGTTGCTCGGGCATTACATATGAAATCCGGACGGTAAACAAATTGTATTTATAAAGTATAGAACTATATTATATTTATTGTATACATATAGTGTTCTAGAAGTCTACTCAAATCAGCCTGGTCTTCAATTTTATACTGGTGGGCGTTTGTTACAACAATTTACTCCTTCCACATTTGTAACATATGATCATTGCGTACATCAACAAAAGGTGAATAATGAAAAATATTTTTCATGTCATTGAACATTTAAGACAGATATTTAATATTACAGTTAAAGACAGATGAAGATATTAACAATTATTTGAGTACAAATGAAGAAAATAAAGAAAATGGAGAGGAATTGTTAACACCTGATGTAAAACCACTTCAGTTTCTTACAGGAAAAAAAGGAGCACATTATAAAAAGAATTGTGCTTTTAGCATTCAACCTCAGAATTATCCAAATGCTATTAATTATGTATGTAAATGTTTATATGATGATACTATAATCTATTTTACTATAATGACAAATACATTTTTTATTTTTATTTTTATTGTTATGATAAATATATTTTTTTTTCAGGCACATTTTCCATGTGCAATTCTGTATCCAGGTCAAGTTTATTGTCATGATCTCACATATAAGTTTGGAATACAACTTGCTAATTATATGTAGATATGGAAATATATAACATACAAAAAAATAAATAAATAAAATTAAAATAGGTAAAAAAATATACTCACGTGTATGTAGTATAATAAATTACAATACACTGATAATACATCTAAGTATTTCTTTTTCTTGCAGCAAAAAATTTAGCTACTGCACCTATTGTATTTCCAAATGAATAGCTGACCGTCAATGAGCGCTGAATCCATCGAGGCAGTGCCTGAATCTTGTAACGGTAACGTATATCAACTAATATTACACTTGAATAATCGTTGATGTGACGTACAGCTCGTCCAATACATTGATTTACTGCTTTCATGCAGGAATTGTTATAGAAGTTCTGTCCAGCATCTGATTTCTATTTAAAAATATTTTTTAAGCAATATGATAACGTGTTTAAATGTATTTAAAAATTAATTTTAAAATGAAAATTAATACATACAACATTTTCATTTAAATATTTGATCTTTTCTTGTAATTCCATTGATTTAATATTAGGATATGGCATTCCAATAATAATAATACATCTTCCCAAATCATCAGAAAAATTTAATCCTTCACTTAGCTTGCCACCTAAAACAAAATGCATACACAATGCATATCTATATATTTGTAATTTGATGTTATAATAATTAATTGTGCATAATAGAGTATATTCTATTACCGATAACGCTAAATAATAATGATCCATTTTGTGGATTTTGCGGAAAATTTATGCTTCGTGCGTATTGTTCTAAAACATCATTAACCTGAAAAAAAATATATATTAAAAAAAAAAAATAAAAAAAAAAAAAAAAAAAAAAAAAAAAATCTGTTAATAAACATATACCTGAGATGTTGATTTCGGTTCGCGGAAGATCTGTTTTTTTAAGCGAATTTTATTTATTACACCAGATTTATATAAATGTTCATACACTATATTTTCATAATCATAAGATGGTAAAAATACGACAATACCGGCTGGTATAACATTACAAAAATTTATCAACATTCTTCCTAATTCATCTAACTGCAAATTTAAAAAAATCATAATTATAGAAAATAATACAAATAACCTGTAAAATCTATTATAGTAGTATACACGTACTAGTTTTGTATTTTGTCTATTTTTAAAATTAAATTCAAATTTTTCACCAGTTGGACCACAGGTGAGAATATTGGATATAATATTTTCTGGAGGTATTACATGATCACAGGAAAATGTTATAATTCGTTCCGGTTTTACGCCAGCTGCCAAAAATAATTGTTCAGTAAATTCAGATACAGGTTCCATGGTTCCACCAGTTAATATTATGGCTCTGGCTTCTGTTACTATCAAAAAATAAAATATCTTTAGATTTAATATTATTTATGTTAACAAAAAGAAATGTATATACCATATATACATACCAACATCATGAAAGTGAGCTGCTGGATTTAATAAAAGGAATTTTAAAATTCCCTGTTCAATGGTAGGGCCAGGTATAACAATTATACGCCCATCAGCACAATTATTTTCCAAACATTCTAAAAAGCTAAGAATTAATGTTAATGGACTATTTATTTCATCTTCATTTTGTCTTACTTCTGAGGATATCATATTCTCTTCCTTATTAACATTACTAATTGACTTTAAGAACTGAGTAATGCCAGATTTATTCTTGTTACTTTCTTGTATTTTAATATCATTACCATATTGATCTATGAAACCTCTCAATTTATGAATAAGTTTAGATTTTTTCACAAAACTGATTAAATCAAAGATATTCAAAGTATCAATTTCGGTTGTTCTTTCAAATTCCTGTATTGTGTATAATTTTGATGATAAGTCACCATTGATATTATCAGTTAGAAGAGATTTTTTTGTAGCTTCAAAAATAGTTAAAAACTTTTTCAAACAGAAGCTTAATTGATTTAAATGAAGTACGTTTTTAGCATTGAATAAAGCTTGATATCTGAAATAAATCATTTTAATGCATAAATAATAATATATATAAGATAGTATTATATTATAATTTCACAATTATATAAAATACATTTAAGTAGAATATAAAATGTAATACTTTTTCTGATACTGTGACAATTGATTACAAGCATGAAGTATATTTCTTCCTGTAATTGCAGCACTGTACATTCTTTCAATAGCTTCAAGTAAATTATGAGCTTCATCGATTATTAAAATATTTCCTTTAATATTTATTCCTGAGCTAATCCTTGTATTCTTATGTAAAATGGAATTGTACGGTACTAATATTAATTGGCCTTCTTGAATAGATCTTCTTACAGTATAATATGGACAGGTACTAAGTTCTTCTCCTTTTTGTATAATTTCTTCAATATCATGAATATCCGATAATAATTCAGCCATCAATGATTCATGATTCCCTGGTAAAAATGGACAACTGTTTGTTGTTTTTAATTTTTTAATATGTTTTTCTTCTTTACACGTAGTTTTTTTTCTTTGTAATTGTAAGCACCGTTCATTGATAAGATTAATATGTTTCAATTTCTTTACATTTTTGTTAATACAATAATTATGCCTAAAATAAATTAAATTATTTATTTTAATTTATATAATATGATGATTATTAAATACAAAAATTACCTAGAAGCTAATGTAACTACAGCTACATTCTCTGAATAAGGACTTCTTTTTAATTCTTTAACAAATTGAGAGAGTTGTGAATGAGTTCTTGAACAAAAAAAAATTTTTGTGTGGAAACTTTGTTGTTCCTCTTCTTCTTCTTCTGCTGAATTTTCTGAATCCGATAATTCATCTACCAGTAATAACTCTTTATCTATTTCATCATTCTGTGGATCTGCTGATACATTATCATCTTTTTCTGTATCAGAAGGCTTTGATTTTAACTTAACATATGCCTTCTTTTCTTTAGTATTCTTCTTTTTAATTCTTTCCTTATATTGTTGCATTTTCTTTTCATATTTAGAAATAGCATCTAATTTAGACTGCAGTTCTCTTTTTTGAAGATTAAATTCCATTTGCTCTGTTTGACATAAAAACCAATCATTGGAGGTAGCTTCAATCATTTTTATCTTATTATCTAAGTCATTAATTTTGGAATTAAGTTCTTCTTTCTGTAATTTTTCATGGTCTATTAGCCATTTTAAGGCACCACAAATGATAGATAATGATTTTCCTGTTCCCGTTGGACTTTCAAATATTCCCAGATTACCATTTTCAATACATTTATATAATTCCTTCATAAATTCTTCTTGTATTTTGTACGGTGTGAAGGGAAATGGAAATGCATCTGGAGTTTCCATATTATACGTATATTGTTATTTAAATGCACTTATTAAAAACATATAAATTACATATACAACTGTAATATTAAAAACTAAAATCTAACACCCACTTCGTTCTATATTATACATTTCAAATATTTATAACTTTTCAATATAAAAATATACTTTAATTTTCTGACATATCCTATTTTATAAGAAGAATATGGTATTAGTCTACATAAAAGAAAAAAAGAAGCAAAAACACAAAACAAATTTCATACAATTCCCACCAAAAGATAAAAGGAAGCATTTCTATGAAGTTACTAAATAACATTTTTAGTAATTTCATAGAAAGTTATTTGTTAATATTGACGAATGATATTGACAATAATAAGTGATATTTAATATATGTATATTAATAAAAATTGATTATATATATTTTTTTTATAATTGATTAATCTATTGCCACAAGCTATATATTTTTAAATAAAAATATGTAAAGGCACAAGTACTATGTTAGTTATTTTGTAATTTCATAATTCGAAAATCGAATGTCATCGATTTCAATTCTCTCGAAATATCTTTAATCGATCGGTCGAAATTTATATACTGTAGACATATGACGTTCCTTTTCCTTTCTAAACCGGACAATTTTGTATTAAAGTAACAATGGCTCTTAATTTAACTGTAAAAGTTCATCCCGTAGTTTTATTCCAAATAGTGGATGCTTATGAACGTCGAAAGGCAGAATCTTTACGTGTAATTGGTACATTATTAGGTAAGATTTGTTTTTGACATAGATTAAATTAATTGTCATCATACTCGTGGAAACTTAAAGTAAAGGTTATGTATACATCAATATTGTATGTGAATTATATGTAAATCATTGCAGGAACTTTGGAAAAGGGAGTCGTTGAAGTAACTAATTGTTTTTGTGTACCACATAAAGAATCTGAAAGTCAAGTAGAAGCTGATCTTTCATATGGTGTTGATCTCTATGATTTGAACCACAGGGTCAATGCTCAAGAAAATATTGTTGGTTGGTGGGCAACAGGCAATGAGGTTATTAATATTTCTTCCATTAAAATATATTTATTTAAATTGTGTTAAAGAATTGTAAAGAAATGTTTGTTATTAAAAAAAAAAAAAAAAAATGAAGAAAATATGTTTCTTACAGGTTACTACTCATTCGTCTGTTATTCATGAATATTATGTACGAGAATGTAATAATCCAGTTCATTTAACAGTAGACACTACTTTAACAAATACTACAAGGATGGCAATTAAGGCTTATGTATGTGTTCCATTAGGAGTACCAAAAGGAAAACAAGGTTCAATGTTTACACCAGTAAAAGTACAGGTAACAATAGAAATATAAAGCTGTTAATAAAACTAAAATATATTTTATTTCAAAGAAATTGTAAGATATTATTATTTTATAATACTTCTATTTTATTTGTAGATTACATGCTACGAACCTGAAATTGTTGGCTTGCAATTGTGTTCAAAGACGCAATTGCAATCCCATGTACCAGTACCTGGTGTTAAAGCTGGTGGAGGAATAGAGCCAATGATGGACCTTGCACAAATTGCAGAAGCTAGTTCTAAATTATCTTTGATGCTAGAACAAGTTCTTAATTATGTAGATGATGTTCTTGCTGGAAAGCAACCACCAGACAATCAAGTAAGTGTACTTTTTTATTATTTTTATAAAAACAATATTATAAATTTAAATTGTTTTAGGTTGGTCGAGCTCTCTTGGACATGGTACATTCAGTACCAAAGATGAGTAGTGATCAATTTGATGAAATGTTCAACAGCAATGTAAAAGATCTTTTGATGGTAGTTGCATTATCACAATTGATAAAAACACAATTGCAACTTAATGAAAAACTTACATTGCTCACAACATTATAATTTTTAAAACTTACAAATATCCTGTATTAATAAAAATAGTGATATGAAATTAAAATGATGTTTTTAGATTTTTATATTTTTTGTTCCTTAGGACATATATTCAAAAAGTAAAATTTTCATACAAATTTTTTAAAGATATATTAAGAAATGTATTTATTTAAAGCTATGTGCTAAAACATCAATACATGAGATATATGTAATATGTTCTAATAAGTTCATATATAAGTTATATTTTATATTATATAAATTAAATTTCACAAGATAATTTCTCTTTGATTATCTATTAAATTAGTCCAATCTGGGACTCTATTTAATTTTAAATAATTTTCTTTTGTTAAGCACCTTGAAGGAAAATCTGCAATACCATATATTGCTCCTCCTAACCAAGCCGTGTAGTTGGGTTTACTTGGAGCTGTATGAAATTTAAATGTTTTTATTTTTAATTTTTCAGAATATAATTCACTCTTCAATAAAGATAACAATTCTGCTTTTAAGCGACTTGCAAAACCTTTAGCCATTACTGTACCACCTATTAATAATATATTCTCTGCTAAGGCACGCCTTATGTCTATTGGACACTATAAATAAATATATAAGTAAATAATTATTATGAAAAATAAAATAATAATATAATATCAATTTACCTTAACAATGGCATCCAAAATCATAGTTGGTATACTAAGATTATCATTATCTCTTTCCCACAGCACTTCATAAGCTTTTTCTCTAATCTCTCCCAAAATAGTAACATATTTTATGCTAGGATAATTAACTGCTGGTGGAGGAACAGGAGCATCTTGAGTTCCTAATTTTTTAGATCTTTCCAATGTAGTAACAAAGCATGTTCTCACTTTTATATCTTCAATTATTTCCTCAGTCAAATCATAATCAGGTGAACTATCCTTTAAATATGTTTTTATATTTCTAAAAAAAATTTTCTTATCTTTTTATCTAAACATTAATAGTAATATGATATGATATTAATTGTAATAGATAACTCACTGATGTATAATATGAGCAGCAAGTGGAAGAGCTTGCCATGCTTTTAAAATTGGTACACCTTCATAAATGGGAATTAATGTTGCCTCTTGATAACCTACATCCAATACTAAGACCGTATCGGTTCCCAATGTACTAATTGTTGCCAAATGTGTTGGTAGAAAAAGTAAAGAGCCAATTTCAAAATGCCGGAACATTACTTTTGCAAGAGTATCTCTAAATTGAGAAGGGGTTAACGAAGATTCTACAATAAGAACTCTTGCATCTTTTGGACTGACCACAACATGCCTATCGTATAAGACAAAAACATTAAAATGATTATTTAAATTTGATATATAATATTATAACTTTACCTGAAGAAAAGTAAATGAAGAAATTCAACAAGAAGCTGATACAAATCTTCTACATCTGAATAATCAAAGACTTTTCTCACTTCCTTTGATTCTGTACATTTGACTTCTGTTTTAATTATGCCTCTTGGTACCGTTTCACCCGCATAACCAAATCTAATTTGTATTTTATATCATATTATCAAAAATGTATAAATATATTGTTATATTTAAAGTATTTACTTACTTTGTATATGCACTGCCAATATCAAATATTACCATTTGTTTATCCGAAATATATCTAACACCTTCATATTCACGAGGCATGTTCGTAGTTTTTATTAATAATCAATAAATAAGTATCCAATAAAAAATATTTTAACAATTATAAGAATACATTTATATGATTTAGATGCAAGTTCTTTCGAAGAACTTTGCATACAATTCTTTTTTATGATATTAAAAATATTGACAGATGACAAGTGTGCTCGAATCAGTGTTGCACTTCTTTTCTGTTTACACGTGGTAAAAAGTTACTAGATGAATCCTTCAGTTATATCGACAAACAGAAATTTGCAATAGTATATATATATATATAATATAATTAATATATACGATAATTGTATAAAATATATACCGATATAGATCATCATTTTTTTTTTTAATAAAATAAACCAATTATAAGGAAAAATTATGACGAATTATATAGACTATCCATAATTTAATATAAAATGATGTATAAGTACATAAATTTGTATTCAAATAGTAATATGTAAAATAATTTAATAAAAATATGTTAATATACAATAAGCAAAAAATTAATAATTATGAAATCAAATTATAATATTAGAAATAATATTTTATTAAATATAAGAAAAGTATTATAGTAGCTTCTCTTATCAACTATCTTTATTTATTTAATTAAAGTACAGAAAAATATATAAATTTATTAAACAATCATCTCAAGTTCTCTGGCATAATCTATAGCAAGTGTAGCTAAGTCTGCACTTGGTATTGGTTCTTCTGCTTTCTTTTCGTGTGTTGTGTTAAAATAAAAATATCCATCCTTAGCTATATTCCAATTTTTTTTAGTAGCGAAAGCTTTCATATCTTTCTCGCTAGATAAATTAAGCATTCTGGAAGCATCCTTAATAGAAATCTTGTCGAATGCACTTTCCATACATGCTCCAATTTCATCGCGAACAGTATTTAATAATATGTCAATGAAAAAATTGTAACATGCAGCTGGCACATTGCCTTTAGCCAAAAATATTTTGTTATATGAACCCTCCATTAAATATTGTTCTAAACTTAATGGATGTCGAATATAAGGATTCGATTGTATTTGATCAGAAGGCAGGAGTTCTAATTCTGTATGAAATTCTGCTACGCGATTTTGAGATAATAAGAATAACAAATTTAAACCCAAAAGTTGATACTTGTAAGCAGATTCAAGTAACCCAGATTTGTAATCAAAATAATAACATTTCAATTGGGCCATGTATCTTTCAAAAGAAGGTATATCTTCTGCAGATATACTCCACTGAGCACCAATTTCTAATATATCTCCTGTAATTAAAGACATACATTTTAATGATAAACACATCGCCAACAATAGAAAGTATTAAAAATGATATTAAAAAAGAAAAAAAAAAAGAAGAAAAAAAATACATACTAGCTATGAGTAATTCATTTTGGCTCGCCGTACTATTAGATGTAGGTAGGAACATTAAATGCGTGAGGCCTACCTGTATAAATCAAACAATGTAAAAAAAATCTCTTTAGACATATATATATATATACACAAAAATAATTAAACTAATATAAAAAAAAAAGAAATAAAGAAAATTACTATTCTTATTACAAAGAGGTTATATTGAAAAAAATAAAAATAAAACTTATTAAATAACGATAATGAAATGTCACCTTTAATTGATTAAGTAATTTGCCACATTTTTTTAAATTACAAGATGGTCTTGTCCACTCTTGTTTTAAATTTTGGTATAAAGAAACAACATCTTTGAGCGCGGCCATGTTCGTTACGGGGAATTAAATGTCATTGGCAAAAGTTTCTGCTAAAGTAAATTCTAAATCTTACAATGCGTTCAGCATAGCACTCAAATAAGTTTCTTGTCTTTTGGAACACATGCCTTGACATAAAATTTTATTGAAATTTATATTCGATACACTTTTATCACAATTTATATTTAGCATTTATTTTATATTTATCTTTGTTTAAAGATACAATTTTTAATACAAATAAGAAGAAAATAAATAAAATCCTATAATTATTAAATAAATTGAATGCAATTGGTCCATCATGATAAAATTAGTATTAGTCGAATATATTATTTTTCAACCAATAATATGAAGATAGTTTCCAACCGAAGACCAATCAGCAGTCTTTAAGAGCAAGAGACGTTGTAACAGAAACTAATAAAACGAATAGAAAAAATCGAGTTTAGCGCATATTCAACAGTTGAATATACTCCTTTAACCGTCTTTCAGTTCATTGCAATTTCCATGAGTATAAAGATATAATTGTTATTTCTTATTTATTTTATAGTTACATTGCGTGTATATTAACATAGTAAGCTATAAAACTGATATAAAAAATCATATTGAAAAATAAAAATAATAATAATAATAATAATAAAAAAAGAAATCAAATAGTAGAATCTCAATTAAAGAAGTAGACTCGAGCAGTGTGGTCTTTACCGGCCTTCAACTTCCTGTTCCCTTAACTGGATACAATGGCGTCTGGAGTAAGTTAGATTCATGCAATTTTCAGCTAAAATCATCGACATTAAAATGAATCAATAACTATATATGATAGATAAAACGTGATTATTAACATATGGTAATTTTTATATCTTAATGTTTTTTACAGACATTGTACACGTACCCAGAAAATTTCAGGGCATATAAGGCTCTGATCGCTGCTCAATACTCCGGCACGCAGATTAAAATTGCCGAAGACTTTGTCTTCGGAGAAACTAACAAGACTGAAGCTTTTTTAAAAAAGTTTCCTCTTGGTAAAGTAAGTCAGACCATATGTCATATTATCTTTCCTTTATGACAGTTGTCCTGTTAATACCTAACCAGCTGCTATATTTCTTATTTGCTGATGTTTTAAGTAGTGAATGTAATTAGTATGTTTATTATTCTAACTAAAATGTGTTTATTTTTAGGTACCAGCTTTTGAAACAAGTGACGGAAAATGCATTACAGAAAGTAATGCAATTGCTTACTATGGTAAATAGAAATATTTTTGATTTTCATATCTCATCATTTTATCCCTTTTTTATTACTATCGCTTTTACAGTTTCTAATGAGCAATTGAGAGGAAAATCTGAACTTGAGCGAACGGAAATCATTCAATGGTTCGGATTTGCAGATTCTGAGATTCTTCCTGCCAGTTGTGCTTGGGTATTTCCATTACTTGGAATTATGCCATACAATAAACAGGTATTAAATGTTTATATATGATTACAAATATATTTATATGCATACATCTTTATAATAATAGTATTGATTTTTGTCCTCCTTCAAAGGCAACGATTGTTGATTCAGATAATTGTTTGTAACAACAGGAGGTAAATAAATATTTGCATGTACTGTAGGTACACAAATATACATGTATAT
The DNA here is from genome assembly GCF_912470025.1 of Vespa velutina. Taxonomy (NCBI): domain Eukaryota; kingdom Metazoa; phylum Arthropoda; class Insecta; order Hymenoptera; family Vespidae; genus Vespa; species Vespa velutina. The sequence goes on from NC_062196.1 coordinate 6,083,582, forward strand.
ATTTATTTGTATTTGTGTACTTCAAATTGCATACACATAGCTGTTTATATTATAAATTGCTCTGTTTTTTTTTTCTTTTCATTAGATTGAAGAAGTGAATACCTGCAATTTAATAGAAGATTTCATTATTTCAGACTATTGATCATGCTAAAGAAGATGTTCAGAAAGCTTTAACAGCTTTAAATTCTCATTTACTTACGCGAACGTACTTGGTAGGAGAACGAATAACTTTAGCAGATATTAGTGTAGCTATGACTTTACTCCATTTATATCAATATGTTCTTGATCAAAATCTACGCAAACCGTACCAAAATGTAAATCGATGGTTCCAAACTGTAATTTATCAACCTGAATCTATTGCTGTAATTGGTGCCTTTAAATTGGCTGAGAATACACTTGAATATGATCCTAAGAAGTATGCAGAAACGCAAGGAAAGGTATATAAATTGTCTTCAAAATATTTATTTTTATGATGTTCTTTAAAATTATATATGCATACGTATGTGTGTGCGTATATATATATATGTGTATATATATACATATATATATATATATATTTATATATACATATATATTATTTTAGTCTTCATCGAAAAAAGAGAAGAAAGAAAAAGAATCCAAAAAAGAATCAAAGGAATCAAAAGAAGCAAAGTATGAATCGGCAGAAGAACTTGATCTAGCAGATGCAGTTTTAGCTGCAGAACCTAAAATAACAAATCCTTTTGCTTCTTTACCAAAGGGTTCCTTTGATCTTGATGATTTCAAACGATTTTATTCTAACGAAGACGAATCTAAGTCTATACCATACTTCTGGCAAAAGTTTGATCCACAACATTATAGTATCTGGTTGAGTGAATATAAATACAATAATGAATTAACTAAAGTAAGTACATTTATATAATCATAATGCAATGAAGTAACTTCATTTAAATTTATATGTGAGTGTATTAACATATATATATATATATTTTTTTGTTTAGGTTTTTATGTCGTGCAATCTTATTACTGGAATGTATCAACGATTAGATAAAATGCGTAAAGCTTCATTTGCTAGTACCTGCTTATTTGGTACAGATAATGATAGCACTATTAGTGGTATATGGGTTTGGCGTGGACAAGAACTTGCTTTTACAGTATGTTTATGCAGTAATTACTAATTAACTTTTATAAAAAAAATTAATGAATGTGTTCTTGAAAAATATATGGGTTCTTTTGCAGTTATGTTCAGACTGGCAAGTGGATTATGAATCATATAGTTGGACAAAATTAGATCCATCCGATGAAAAGACAAAGAAATTGGTACATCAATATTTCAGTTGGATTGGTACTGATAAAGAAGGGCGTGAATTTAATCAAGGAAAAGTCTTCAAGTAAAATTTAACATTTGCTTACAGATACATAACGCTCCATTCAGAGGCAATAAATGTAAAAACTGACAATTTATTAAACTTTATCCCTATAAAGCCTTTAATCCTATTTCCAGTATATATTTTTTAGCACATGTAATGATTGAGTTTTATCATCTAATATCCCTATAATGTTATTTAAAAAACAAACATTTTTATGTTATTTCATATATGTACAATAATCAGATTTCAATCAAAAGTTTTACTCAAACTATGACTTAAAGACTATTTGGGTTGAAACATGAAAGTATACTGGATACTTGTTTTATTATAATTGCTTTGTGAAAATAAATTCTCCTGTGAATGGAACATAACAAAAGCGTTTCTACTTGTTATTGTATATTTTTTAATCTATATAAGAGTGAATTATATCAGAAAAATGATCACGATATTTTGTTATGTCACAATGTTTTCATCGAATCATTATTATAATGAATTTTAATATGTTTAATAATTTGTTTGATTTAAATAATGTTTTATAAGATTTTTAATTTGAGCCTATTGGTTGTTTTTATTGAATACTACACAAGAATTATAAAGCGATGTAAGTTTTTATTTTTACAAATATACATAAAAGTATTTTGTTGTAACAGTTCCTATGTAATCATATTTACATTATAAATATTTCCATTATTATATTCATAATATAAACAAAAATTTACATTGATAAATTTAGAAACCTTTAGCTAGTAACCACTTTTTAACGCAAGATACATAATCTCCTCTAAACTTAATTTCACCACACATTTCATTTATTCTACTACCAAATGTTTTATTTGTTGTTTCTTTAATATGCTGCTTTAATTCTTTCTCTAATGTCCAAATATCTCCTTGTATTTTACGTATTTGCGTTACTTTTCTCATTCCCCTAAATTTTATTTGTAGATAAATAGGTAGCATATGGTTTTTTGTACGTTGTATGAAATAAGGATGGTCACTGGGTTTTGCTGTTGAATAACATAAAAATTAAAATAATTACCTATTATATCAGATTTATATATGTATATTAGTTATATAATATACAAAAATATGCTAACCAGTGGCTGGTTTCCATCCTGAAGGTAAATTTGTATCAGTAGTTTTTGGTTGTGGTATAATCTTATATCTCATTAAACGTTCTACATAGCTCCATTCTACCGGATCATTAGATATATCATAGTCGGTGTAATGAGAAGGATCTTTGTATATAGGCGAAGATTTGTAACTACTCCATCTCTTATAAATCTAAGAAAAAGAAAAGAGAAAATTTTTATTAACACTTTGTTTTCTATCAAATTAATACATTTCAATGACATAAGCAGTTGAACTTCATGGCGTAAGTCTATTAATGAAATAACCACATTTTCTTTTTTTATATTCTACAAAAAGTCGATTACTTTTATATAAAAATTTAATGAAAATAGATTGAATAGCTTATCAAATGTTCCACAATGCGTTTTGTAGTATTGTATTTAAAAAATAAAATCTTTAAAAGAAGGATAATTAGTGAAAGGTAATTAATAGCAATAAGACATTTTACAATGTTGCAATTTTCGATTATTTCCACCTATTACGTCGTATTAGATTATTAAATAAAAAAAAAAACTGTTTTAAATGTTTCTAAAGGATCTATGTCGTAATGGAGAGAAATAGAATAGTGTAAAAAAGGCGATAACAGAATAATATCATAGGATAGTGTTAGTAAATTATTGCAAGAAAGTGGATACACGCGCACATTGTAAGAATACGTGAGGCCCTTCGCTATCGCTGTTCTGAGAAAATCACTAACTACAGTTAGACGGTGCGATAAGATAGTTTGGCTTAATTAAAAGTAAAGGCGACATTAAATAAGTACATAAAAACGTAATTGTAAAAATTAGTACCTCGGTGATAGTCGGGGATGCGCACTTCACCGAATGTAGAGCTACGGGACCTTGCAAAATCGCTGGAAAGCACGAGCGTGTGAAAATACGAAGGGCAGCCATTTTGAGCTCGGTAAATAAGGGTCGCTGGCCGCCATTGGTGCGCACGGGCGCGTCTTCCTTTTCGTTCCTCTGCGTTTCACCGTGCTTTCTTTATCGCCTCGCTTTCTTACTCCTATATAAGTTTCGATTCTTGCGAGAAAGTTTCTATTAAATAGGATACGTTCGAGGGCAGAAGATCGGAACATCGAGCATTCGTCGCAAGGTAGAATTTCAATAATATTCTGCGGCTTTAGTTAGCGTGAACGTTGTATAGGATTAGAAGTGCCGCGTTGTTAGCTACTTTATCGAGGATTTTTTTGTTTAATCGGTTTAACATCCTATAAGATTTTTCGATCGTACAGTGAATTTGTGCCTCGTAGAACGTGAAGGGTCAATAAATAACGACGATTGGGAAGCCTATGGGGTTAAATTCTTTGAAATAATGTCATGCGATTAGCTTGAATAGGCTATGGACGTGGGAGAGGTCGCGCATTCGACCGGCAGGTGGCGGTAGCCTCAAAACAGTAGGACAGCGTTCAGACACCCTGCAACGGGACTGTGTTTTTCACGACATTGTTTTTCCCCTTTTCTCACATTAATCACGGATCTCCGACGGCATTTTCGGCCTCAGAGGTGAGTATAATCGTCCACCCGACTTTTTGACCTATCATTTTTCAAAATATTAACTTTATCGTGTCAAGCTAGATCTTAGAAATCTCGAATCGGGGCCGACCTTTTGTTTATTCGTGGCGATTTTTTCGCCACTATTTCTCCCTCGATTTTTATTACTTTGACCACATTCATCGGCAGATTTTCTAGTTCGGAAGTTAATACGCCTTACGCGCTTTCTTTTGAGCCAAGAATTTCATTGACCTGTCCATTATTACGGCAGATATCGTTCGAAATATTTCGGACCTGAGTTCCTTGACGGAGAAGAGGCGCTTCGTGTATCCATGTAAATGCAAAGTTTGTCACGTAATTTTTCTGACCGCCAGGGCCGCATCTACCAACCCTACTTCTCAACCGGTTGCTTACCTATTCGCAGTCAAGACGAATTATGTAGTTTTTCTACTTGGTGTACAATACATTTGTTCCTGCCTTATATTTAAGAGGAAAGGTATTTCTATTCTTTTATTCTATTTTATATATATATATATATATATATATATATATAATATAATATAATATAACTATATCTCGAATTCTTTCTTCTTTCTCTTTTCTTTCATTCATTAAATCAACATTTCGATCGTGTTTCGATTAAATACATTACACGCGATATGTTACAAATACAAATCGAAATATTAATAAATTGAAAGTATCTTCGATCTCCTCGTAAGATTTGCAATTAACAAATATGATTAATTTACCTCTGGATGCTTATTTATATTTATCTGGATATTTATTTATATATAATTTTTACATAGGTATAATTTTAATTATTCAGTTATATTTAATTTTTATTAAATAATTATTTTATTATTTGATTATTTTTTCTATGATTTATAATATAAATGCATAAGTATATTTATAGAGATATATATGTAATAAGATATGTAAACGTATAATTCAATCATGATATATCAAAATTAACGAGAATTAAAATTTTTAATTAATTTATATACTTTCGATATATGAGATTTAGTAGTAGTTAAAATTTTATTAGTCATTAATAAAAAATGAGCAAGGGGTAATTTTTCAGGAGCCCAATGTGGGTGGAAGTGAGATGGCATCCAGAGAAAAACGACCCTTAGCGCCTTCAAAATCAAAACAGAAGGCGAATAATGACTCTGGCTTGCCATCTAATGAGGTCAAAAGTAGAAAAGGCAAGTCTTTGACCAATATAAGGCAACAACAGCTTGCACGTGATATTTTTGAAGCAGTAGCAACGGGCAGTCAACTTCCTGCAAAATTAGAGGCAAGTTTGCCAAGAAAGAAGGTTTTAAAGAACCTCAAACGTAAACAGAAATTAAGAGTAACGAAAACTAATTTCATTAAAACAAAAGTTACCAAAAAAGTAGGAAGTAAAAATTTATGCAGGATAAATTCTGATATCAAGAAAGGTATCAAAGCGAGAAAAGTTAAGTCAATAGAGGAGAAAGTGGAAGAGGAGGAAGAAGAGGAGGAAGAAGAGGAAAAATCTTCTGATATCAATTTAAGAATTACAGAAAATCATATTAACGATCTAGAAAATAGCAAAACTGCTGAAATAACCAACAAAAGTGCCAAGATTAATCTCAGGACCAAGAAAAGCAAGTCCTTTACAAGAATTAGTGGCGAGCAGGATAACGAGGACAATTCGGAAAAAGATCAGGACGCTCTTGTTAATTCGAATACAAAAAGTAATACAAAGTATAGTAAGAGGACTAAACCAGGTGATACTGTGGACTCTTCCCCTAGAAGTGCCAAACTTTTAAAAAATACAGGACTGAAAAAGAGTACGATAAAGGAGAAAGAAAATTATACAAAAATCATAGAGGGAGATAAATATCTGAAAGGTAAAAGAGGCACTAAAGATACTGATTCTCTTAATAACATCAAAACTAATTCCGGCGTACATAAATTATCTAAATCTGTCTTAGATAACAAGAGCTCTATTGATCTTACTATCGACGAAGTTATAGCTTCAATGTTGAGTGATTCAGAAGTAGATAATCAGCAAGGTATTGTAGAAAAGGTAGAAGGAAAAATAACTAGGAGTAGGAAAATGTTGGTGGATGAAAATATTCCTGAAAGTGAAATAAAGAAGGAACCCGATTGTGATGATAGAATTATGTCGGAAGGAGAATGTGGAGACATTGAACAAGGAAATCATACTCAAACTACAATTCAATTAAGGAAGAGGTCAAATGTTTTGTTAAGCCAAAGGAGTTTAAGAAATGGAAAATTGCGCCAACTTTCGGATACAGTGGCTGCAAATGATGTAGATGTTAAAAGACGACGTAGATTAAATTCAGATGATCCTGCTGCATCTGAAACCTCGACAGAACAGATTTCTGATGGGAATGTAGATATAGAATCCTGTTTTTCTGAATCTAGTGGTAATTACTCTCAAATAACTGCAATAAATAAAGAGGAATGTATAATAAAAGATGATGCCTCCAAGAATTATGCCGAAAGTGAAACTGGTATAGAAATAGAAAACAATAATAATAGTGAGAGAGTAGATAGATTAAGTGAAATAGGACCAACATTACGTTCAAAGACAAAAGCCAGAAGTACGGATAGTGAAACAAAAATAGATGATATCAAAGTTGATGATACACGTGTAACATCTAAAAATGTAGAACTACCGGAAGAAATAAAGAAAACCAGTAGTTTAGACCAAGTTAGGAAAGACACAATTTTGTCAAAACTCACAGATAGGTCTAAAGGTCGAAGGAATAGTTTAAATATAGATATGAGGAAAACAGTAAATTCTTTTTATGGAACAGAGAAATCTGATGGCAATCCAAAGTCACAAATAGATCAGATGATAGAGAATATAAAATTAACAATTGCAAAATCAATTGAAAGTAAAATATTTGGTCCAGAAAAGAATCTTGGATTGAGTAAAAATTTTGAAATTCCAAAGATTGAGGAAATCATTGCACCGTTAAGTACTGAATCTCAGAAGTTGGGTTTGGAAGAGAATACTGATGAAGATAAACCCAATGCATCTAAGAATGAGAGCAAATCTGAAAGTTCTGAGAACTCAGTACCGAAAGTGGCTGATACTGCCAAAGAGATTGAGAAACTAGTCATGGGTGACATTGAATTGGTTGAAACTCAATCACAAAACACTCAAGATAGGGAGACTCCTAATATTGAAGCAGTCAATAAAATTCACAATTCTCATGAACCCTCACATGCTACAGTTAGTAAAGAAATAAATAAATGTAAAGATGTTAAAGAAAGTACTGAAGCTGATCAGGATTCAAATATTACATCTAAGATAGAAGAACGAATAGAAGATATTGAAAGTCAATCGGTAGATAATAACAAGAAAATATCTCCTTTATTGAGAAAATCAGGGAATTCAAATGATAAAAATTCTCAAGATAACATTGACGAGTCTGAAGTTGAAAAGAAATTGGCAACCACATCGGATGAATTATTGCATGATTCTCTTAAGGAATCTGTTATAGAAAAAACTGATGAACATGCAAATGAAGTTACTAATGAGTCTACTACAAATGTATTATCTTCTGCAGAAATAAACGAATCAGTAGATATACAAAGTACAATTATAGAAGTAAATAATGAAATGGATAAGACAAATGTACCTCAAGTAGAAAGTTTAGGTAGTGCTCATTGTTCAGAGGAGTCAGAAACCTTAGAAAGTATTTATTCTGATGTTGAAAGATTAGTGAAAGGGGATGAACTACCAGGTTTATCGGATACGGTAGAGAATATAGAAGCAACAGGTGAAGATGTAAAATTAAATGATACATGTAATAATATTACTGAAGATGAAGAAAGTTCTCTTGTTGAAATGGATGAACATTCTGCATCAAAATTTACTACTAATAAAGTAGAAGAAACATTGACTGGTCAAGATATAGATCATTTATCAAATGAAATTAACAAGCAAGACAAAGTTCATAATATCAATGAGAATGTTGAGGTACCTACTGCTCCCTCTGAATCAATGCAAAATCAGAAACATGACAGAAACAATTCTCATGTAACGCCAGTCATAAATAGTGACTTAAATTCAATATGCACCTCCACCAAATCTCCAGTATGTATTTCAAAGGAAATAAATGATTCTATCAAGGATGCTAATCACGATAAAGAAGATAATAAACATCAAAATTTTGATACATTAGTAGCCTCAAATGAAAATACCGTCGATAAGAAAGTAGATAATTCATTGAATACAGTTGTTGATGAAAAAGGTAATAAATTAACATCAGAAAAAAGTACAGATGAACCCAAAGTTACAAATGAAGAAAATAAAAGAGTTTTAAGGGTTCGTGATAAACAAAAGAAAGTGGAGAAAAGACCAACTTCTTGCAACAGAGAACATGAAAATACATCAAAATCTAGTACAGGAAGTGATTGCCAAACAACAGAAGAATTGAATGGACAAAATGATAATAAACAAAATCTTGAACAGAAAGCTAGTACTGAAACTATCTGTAACACTCCTGAAACAGACATATCTCAAAATAGCACCATGGAGTTTGAAACTAGTGATGTTTCCGAGCCTCATACTCGTACTAGACGTGGTAGAGAAGTGAAAAAACGTAAGGAAGATCAGCAGTTAAATAATACGTTGAAAAATAAACGAACCAAACGAGATATCAGAAAGTCTGACCAACAAAAGGAAGAAACATTGCTTGACAATGAAGTTGCCAAGATAAATGAGAACAACAGATCATTCCTTAATGATTATGACAATCTTGCTAAATGTTCTGATAGTTTTAGAGGTTTCTCTGAAGGCGGCCGTGATAGCTTAGACAAAATTCAAAATAACAATGACAATTTACGTAGTAAATCAGAAAATGATTTAGTAATTCCAAATGAACCAAATAGAACAGAAAAAGAAGGACGACTTTCGAGTCATATCGCAGACAATGATTTATCAAAAGAAGGAAGTAATATGAATTTGTTGGATGATTGTAAATCTATTAAAATGGGAGAAACTTCTTCTCAAAAAGATTTAGATGAGACATCTACTTCGGATGAATCATCTAGTAGTGTTAATATTACCGCGAAAATTTTAGAAACGCCGGAGGATAAAGCTAAAAAAGAATCTATTTTGAGATTATTGGGTTTGGAATCGTTGGAAAAAGCTGCAGAGAGATTAAATCATCAGAAAGCGAGGAAGGAACAATATACAGGTACATTGAAAACTGTGATTCGTGTACAGAAGGAAAAAGAAAAAGACAAAAAACGATCGAGATCTCCTTTGAAAATGGTTTTGAAGCAAGGACGCACCGACGGGGAAGGAGATTCGCCTGAATTTTACACCATACAAAAGGAGGTAAGACGGATTCCGTAAAATTCGATAATGATATTTAATAAAAAGAAACGTAACGTGAGGCATACAGAACTTGTCATTATTGACTTTTTTCTTGTTTTTTGTTTTATTTTCAGTTTGGAACCAGTGGTTTGGGAGATAGCAGCTCTGGTGCGAACCGAAAGTTCACTACTAACCACAGACACTCTTGCGGTAATCCTGGTTGTGGGCATAACTACATTGTTAATCGATCCTTTTCCTTCATTGCTTTTTCAATATTTTTTTATTTTCTTCTGTCCTGCATAAAGTGTTATTATTTAGCAGATTAGACACAAAGGATTGCTTAATTATTACATTTAACACCAAATTTGCATTTATAAGTGCAAACTATAATTAAAACATTTATTATGTAATGCTTGGCAATTCCTTTTTGTAAATCTCTATAATTTACCTGAAAAATAGTTGTGTATCTCGAGCAATTATGCATGTTATTTTTTTGCTACTGCTTCAAATTCTAAAAAAAAAAAAAAAAAAAAAAAAAAGAAAAAAGAAAAAAAAAAAGAAAAGAAACAAGCCAAAAAAAAGAGAAACAAAAAACAAAGGATGATGTTCTCTAACTACTTGTATTTTGCTCTACGGCTGAGTATTTCGAATAGTTCATTCGTAATCCCACCAAAACCTGCTTAAAAAATCAACGAATCGATTATGTTCACATTGTTATATTAATCATTATATCATTAAATATAACAGATGAAGATAACGAAGAAGCTCCGCCGAAGGATCGTCAGTCCCTTGTCATTCCTGAGAAATCATCTTCTTTTTCTATTCATCCAGGACGATTATGTGCGGACGTATGTTGTTATTGTTTTGGAAAATTTGGCTCTTTGGATACACCTATGCACTTGGCACAAATGAAGTCGGATGAAAGACGAAAGAAGATATTGAATATAGAAAGACACCTTACCAAGGATTCTTGTCTGTGTGACGCGTGTTATCGTCATGTAGATAGAAAGGTATCTATAAAAAATGATTATAATTAACAGAGCAATTGATTCTGACGTTATCTTTAATTAATCGACATTATTATTATTATTATTATTATTTATTTATTTATTTATTTATTTATTTATTTATAGGCGAACACTAGTCCAACGAACATGCAAACAAAGCCACAAAAGCAACATCGTCAATTGATGGTATCAAAATGTTCAGCCCGTGATTGTAGAGATCCAGCACGTCATCATGTTAAGCGACGTTGGTTACTTAAAATTAAGGCTGGACTTCAAAATCAGGTATTGATTTTTCTTCTCTTTTGATAAAAATCAGTATATTTAATACATTTCTCATGAAAATTAACAATGAACGATTGTATCGGTTATCGTTAAATAATGACTTAACTTTAATTACATGCGTATGTTTCATTTAGATAATAAAATGCATTACAGGTTGATATTGATTGGGAATCGAGTCAACACACGTCTATGTCATTCTGTGTCATTCATTACGGTAAAATCGAAAGGTTTTTGACCTGTGCACTTTGTAATCGAAGATTGGCTAGAAATCATACGCATCAGTTATCAAACGCTGAAACTATAGAATTAAATCAACGACTCTCACAACAGGCGATACCTGTTTCACTTGCTGCGGGCACTTTTGTTTGCAAGTTGTGTCGGTATTTCACACAGTTGCAAATTAAATACAAGGATCCTGAAAATATGAATATGAATCATAGATCTTTTTTTAAGAGCTATCGAAAAAGGTACGTCGTAATCGTTTTATTTTATATGATCGATTTACGTTATCGAAGATCTTTTGAAAAATTCTACAAACGTGTGATATTCTAGGATCTTACATTATCACGATATCGAGGTACTCGAGAATGAGGACGACGATTCTAATAGTCAATCGAAAGACAAGGATAAACGTAAAAAGGCTAAATGTACACCGGCTAAGAATGGCAGTTCGAAATCGCCAGACGTCACGGCAAATTCAGCCTCGGATAAGTCGACGCCCGAATCAATTAAAAATGAGGGTACAAATTCTGAACCGGACAATGATAATCGTTCTGTTAAAATTAATACGAACGATCCCATTCCTACAGACGTTCAATTCATTGGCGTTGAGGGTGCCGTAGAAAAATTGAAGAAAAGAAAAATACTCGAAGTGAATAATTATACGTCAGACGGTACGACAACGCCTTGCGATGGTTCGAACGAAGTCGTAGAGATTCTTGCTATGGACAAGGAAGTAACTTTGACGAAATTACCGAAAAGGGCAAGAACGAACAACGACATAACCCCTGTCGTACAACGACTCGGAGCTAATCCATCTATAAGCGTCCGTACTCTTTTCCCAGGCGAAGAAGAAATGAATCTTCATGCCAACATAGAGTTTACCAATGTCCGTGAGATAACGCCTCAGGGTTGGGAAAAGTGTGCGACGATGATTCAATATGACAGAGACACGAAACTTTTATGGCAAGAGTTACAAAGACCATACGGTAATCAAAGTTCTTTCCTGAGACATTTAATACTTTTGGAAAAGTATTATAGGGCAGGAGATTTGATATTGGCGCCTAACGCATCGCGTAATGCGATAAATTATTCTACGTCGGTTCAAAACAGATTGATATCGTACGAGGGCCCTGAAAAAATGGACGAACCGATAATGGAACCGATATCCTCCGAATTTAATAATTCTCGTCGTTTGAGCGGAGGATACGTACTCGAAAGGGACAGACTCTCGTTACCCACAGGAAGTTGTAATGCGAAGTCACCGGCGATACAATTAACGGCAAAGGGAAGTCCACCGCGTGTTCTCAAATTAAATCCGGGTGTATCAATTATAAAGAAACCGCCTCCTAGTTTGCAACGACTTAATTTACCGTCTACCAGTTCGGCCAATGGAAATATCAAACGTAAAGATAACTCGAAATTGCCGATGTCCTCCGGCGGTAAAGTGTTCCAGTTAAGCGAACCGGATTTTAAACGGCTGCAACATCTTAAGAAACAGAAACAAATGTTTAGTGAGAAACAGTGCGTAAGTCCTACGGGTGTATCGGGTAATCCAAATTCACCGCCGAATTTCAAATCTACGACGACGCAATATCAAAAAGCACAGCTGGCCGCTCAAACCCAATTCCAAAAGCACTTGAGAATGCAACAGGAAATGTTGAATCGTCAAAGTAGAGGTGATTTCGAGCCGCTTATATGTGACATACGTTTGTCGAATGAGAACAGTCCTACCCAAAATCTATTACATAATCTTAATCTGCCAAAGTCTATACAAGTGACTACAAAGCCATCTAATCCAATTCCAATTTTGCCAAAAATTCCAAAGTCATTGACGGTAATACCACAAACTGTAACGAGACCAACCGAGAAATGAAAGCCGAGAAAGCGGGGGAAAAGTAAGTAAATATAAACGCCTTCTTTAATAGAAAACTTGTCCCCGTCTCGCTGGGCCCGTCCGTACGTAAACACACTCTCTCCACATAAATAGATTCGTTCAAGAGGTCTCTTTGGATAAAACATGAATAAGGATCTTACGAATGTCCTTGTTTTTCTAAGATTCCTAGACGAGGTTACAAAGATATTGGAGACGAACAAAGTTGTTTGCAGGCAAATAGTAATAGCATGCTTTATATAAATGCGTTGTGAATGACGCATTTTTATCTTCGAGCTACGATAATTCGAATAATAAATGAGAATACACGATTTTACACACTATATTACTTAAGAGACGAGAAAGAATAAATTATATAGACGTGATGATATACATCGTCAATCGTGAATTAAATAGAAATATACACAGAGTATGTATATAGTAATCGTGCGCAAATTGAAGAAGGAGAAAAGGAAGAGAAACAGTGAGAGAGAGAGAGAGAGAGAGAGGGGGGAGATAGAGAGATAGAGAGAGAAAAAAAATATAAGATATTTCGATTCTAAAGATTTATCCCATCAACCAAAGTTTTTCTCATCTGTAAAGACAAATTTAGCGGGACTTGCAAATTTTGTTTGATTTCCCACTATGAGAAGTGCCTATATATAAATGACACAAATGGAGTCGTTAGTTTTTATCGGTATACGATGTGCATTAAAAATAATAATGATCAATGAACAATACGAACAATGATGATACGAAAAGAATTCCGACGACCTTGTGCTTTTGGGTTATTATAAACCTGTTACGTATCGCTCTTTATTTCATTACTTGTGTGTAAAAGTTTAACGAATAATAGGTAGCATACATTCTATATACTGGTTCAGAACATAAAGGTCTCTGCCTTTTGTGTCGTTCGAACAGATTCAAATAGATCAATATAGATCGTTATTGAATAAGTCGAATAATCTTATAGAATGAGATCGAACAATCAATGATGATGCTAGCCGATTTCATTATATCTTTCTTTTGAAAGAATTATATATTTTAAGTTCGACATGATAGCATACTTTTATCCTAGATGAAATGTTCTTGGGGTGGGATTGGGGTGATATGGTGGAAAACCTTTATCGTTCCGAACCGAAAAAACT